>NC_143025.1:30170000-30172500 GCF_057628025.1 Oncorhynchus mykiss | reverse complement strand
ACAGTGGGTTAACTGCCTTGTTCAGGGCAGGACAGAATTTTATGTTTGTCAACTCGGGGACTCGATCTTGCAACCTTCTGGTTACTAATCCAAAGCTCTAACCACTAGGCTACCTGTCTCCCGCTCTCACAGTGGCCGTGATTCCTGCTCTATGTTTCACTGCTGAGGGTATGTCTATGTGTGTGTGCCTGTCTGTCCGCCTGCTTGTGTGTCTATGCAACACCAAGTTCTGTAGCTCAGCTCAGAGAACGCTGACATTATGAACACTGTCACACCCTTCCAGCTTGATCCAATATCCATGCCTCTCTCTGTCTCTCTGTACAGCACCATACCAAGCCCCCCTTGTCTAAGAGCCCTCTTCATGAGTAGCCAAGGGGAGTTTGATTTGGCTGAGGTGCCTGATGTTGCCATGGTGATGGCGATGGCACCAGCACCCCCACAACAACTCCCATCACCTGCAACAATTGGCTACAGCGGTTTGGAGTCCCCTCCCCCGGAGCTGTGCCAGGCGTGCGGCCAGAGACATCTCCTTGAGGAGAACCATGAGTACCTGTACCGAGACGAGGTGGACGATGACCTCATCTGTCACATCTGTTTGCAGCCGTTTATCAGGCCGCTGGACACGCCCTGCGGACACACCTACTGCCAGGAGTGTCTGACCAGCTTCCTGCTGGAGAGTGACTTCTGCCCCGTGGACCGTACCCATCTCATGCTGCAGAACTGCCGCAAGTCCAGCCTGCTGGTGCACAAGATACTGGACAAGCTGGCCGTGGCCTGCCCCTTCACTGACCACTGCACTGATGCCCTGCCCCGGGGGGAGATGGAGGGACACATCAAGAACAGGTAGGTCTCGTACCTCCATCATACCCACTATGTACTATAATAACACATTACCCCAACACACCTTAACCCACTGCACTGATGCCCTGCCCCGGGGGGAGATGGAGGGACACATCAAGAACAGGTAGGATAAAAAGTTAGAATCCCAACATGCATGTCACCACTGGAAGACTACCCCTAAACACTTTTACCCACAATCCACTGTAAGAGCAAAGAGTGTTCCACACCCACAGGATGTCTGCAACATAAGTCTCCCTAAACACAGTTAGATATTGCAGGGACAACTGAATGCATTCAAATGAAATGTGTCTTCCGCATTTAACCCAACCCCTCTGAATCAGAGAGGTGCGGGGGCTGCCTTAATCAACATCCACGTCTTCAGCACCCGGGGAACAGTGGGTTAACCGCCTTGCTCAGGGGCAGAACGACAGATTTTTTTACCTTGTCAGCTCAGGGATTCAATCCAGCAACCTTCCAGTTTCTGGCCCACCGCTCTAACCACTAAACTCCCTGCAGCACCCATAATAACTGCTGCATATCATATTTGTGTTCTGCTTTCCCCATCTGCTGCTCTCTCTCTCTCTCTCTCTCTCTCTCTCTCTCTCTCTCAGGGCTCGTAACGTTGTTGTGGTACATCTGTGTTGACCTCCATTTAACATACACACTTAACATCCCCACCCCCACGTCCCTATTGTCCCTGTCCCCACCCCCTCCAGTCCCAGAGGGGGAGAGCGCACTTCCTCACCCAGGTCCTTTCATCTGAACCAGCCCAGCTCCTCTGTTTATCATTATAGAGTCAGAGGTTTGGCTGCTCATTGTTCAGTGTCTTGGCTCCTCTCTTCATTAGCGCTCGTTAACACTCTGCTAGCCTAGAGGCCCACAGGACAATTATTAAATAACACCCAAACTATACACTGGGACTGTGCAACAATGTCTTTTCCATAAAGTGATAGTTATGCTATCACTATCTCCTGAGCCTGGAATCCCCTCGAAGTTCACCCCCTTTCTCTTCCATTCTCCCCTCCCTCTCCTTATCCTTCTTCAATCTTCATCCTCTGGTGTCCTGTCACTCACGCCTCCATCCTCCATGTCTACCTCCCCGACTCGTTCATGATGTGTGAGTGTGATGTGGGTGGGCCAGGGGTCTCTGGGGGCCAGCTCCTCTCTGGGAGGAGTCACGAGGTGTTACAGTATCTATCTGTAGAGGGGAGAGGCTACGCCCTGGGGGAAGAGAAGAGACTCTCTGGCTCATCCAGCCTGATACACCGGCCTCATAAGGTCTTTGGTTTTGTGCTCGTGGTTTGGCACTTTTTTGGGGTTGAGTGTTTGTGGTCCTGTGTTTGAGGTTGTGTTTGCGGTCTAGTAATTGGGATCCTGTGTTTGAGGTTGTGTTTGCGGTCCAGTAATTGGGGTCCTGTGTTTGAGGTTGTGTTTGCGGTCCAGTAATTGGGGTCCTGTGTTTGAGGTTGTGTTTGCGGTCCAGTAATTGGGGTCCTGTGTTTGATGTCATGCAGGGTTGCGTGTTACGTTTATGATGTAGGGTTTATGGTCTTATTTCATTAGGTGTGTTTATGGTCAGGTGTTTATAGCCTGTTTATCTTGCAAATCCTTTTACAGTGAGTTTTCAATATGCATTTATAAAGGGCCTTTCCCAGTGAAA
>NC_143025.1:28570000-28650000 GCF_057628025.1 Oncorhynchus mykiss | reverse complement strand
TTCGAAGTCAATCTTGAGCGATCTGGCTGAGATGCCAGTCCTGTATTATCCTGCCCACCATGCCATCTCTATGAGAGCAGCCTGGTATGTAGGCATTCTCTTCATTCCCCCCAAAGTGAGTGAGAGAGAGGGCGAGAGCGAGGCGAAAAGAAAGAAAGAAAGAAAGAGGTGGGCAGGGCTGCTGGCGAGAGCCCAGCTGGACTTGAGTGAATTAAATAAAGATCTTCCATGGGGTCACATCCAGAGATATGGGAGAAGGAGGGAGAGAGAGACAGAGGAGAGAATGGAGGGAGGAGGAAAGAGGGACGTGGGTGGTTTTACGAGCAGAGTCGTGGTTGTGCTAAGTGGAAAGTTTCTATTAGTCTTATCGGATTCTGGTATGCACTTCTCTCCTCTAGACTGAGAGAGAAACCGCAGAACACGCGTGAGAGAGAGAGAGAGAAAGAGAGAGAGAGCACAGTAAGAGAACGGGAGAGGGAGAAGGGAAGAAAGCTGTTTACACCCAATTATATTTCCAATATCCAACTTGTAAACTACTGACAACAATATGAGCAATTACCAACCGCAGGACCTGTAGGTGTGTGTGTGTGTGTGTGTGTGTGTGTGTGTGTGTGTGTGTGTGTGTGTGTGTGTGTGTGTGTGTGTGTGTGTGTGTGTGTGTGTGTGTGTGTGCGTGCGTGTGTGTGTGTGTGTACATGCATGTGTGTTGTGTGAGCGTGTATGAGAGAGATTACAGCTGGCGCCTGTTTGATTGGCTTTGTGGTTAATTTTGCCGCTGCCAATTAGAGGACTCTCTCTGAAACTCTAGTGGCACTATACAGGGCTTTAGAACTGTACCCTGAACTACACCCTGATGACTAGGGGAGGGAGGGAGGGAGGGAGGGAGGGACGGAGGGAGGGAGGGAGGGAGGGAGGGAGGGAGGGAGGGAGGGAGGGAGGGAGGGAGGGAGGGAAAGGGGAGGATGGGGGTGAATGAGGGTGAATGACGGGAGGTGTAGAGGAGAGGAAGAAGCATTGTGATCTGCTCTAAACAGAGGATTTCCTCTTGTGTCTTGCTGTCTCAGTCATACCAGCCCTGCCTGCGGAGACAGGGGGCCAGGGGTCAAGGATAGAGGGGGAGGGGAAGAGACTAAAGGGTTTGACCCTGTTCGCCCTGCTAGTCTATTAAAGATACAATCCTCCTCCTCTTCTCCTCCTCCTCCTCCTCCTTTTCTGTCTCTCCTCTGCATGAAGATGGATCAGCTCAGCATTAGTGTGCATGCAACTCCGTGTACGTGCGTGTGTGTGCGCACATACATTAGTGATGCGCGGGTTGACTCATAACCCGCAGTCCCAGCGGTTATATCCGTGGGGCGGGTGGGTTTAGGGTCATTAAATACTGTGTAGATGAAGGGCAGGTAGGTGGCTGGTAGATTGAATGAAGAGAAAACAATACCTTAAAAAATCCATAAATGTATCATTCTTGTGCAATTTATACTTTGAGGTCTGTTTTTCATTATTTTAGGCTATCTGGCATTAGTGCGTCAGGCTAAACTTCAGGGCCTAACTGTACGCACACCAAATAGCCTACACGCCAATAGCCAAATGCTTTTGGGAACGGGCAGAAAAAGTTCACATCAATCCACAGAGGCAAAGAGGACAATGTCGGAGTTTAATTTAGGAAGAGAAAAGCTACGAAATGGAGAGTTGAAAATAAAGAGATGGGAGGGAGAGAAAAGTAATGTTTGGGAAATATCAGATGAACTGGTAAAAGACGATGATAGCAGTGATGATTGTGAGGCGATATACACATTTAACAGTCACAAGATGGGGACTACAAATAGGGAACCACATAAAATATGCATCGTAGTCCCACTGAAATCTCATCAGAAAAATAATGGGTCGTTTTCGCAGCTTTCTACTTCCTTACAACCGGTCAAACTGATTTTGATTTTTCAATTTTTTTTGTAACGGTGCATTCAACCCTAAGCTTCTTTGCTCTGCGAAAGTGAAAAGGGGGATACTTAGCCAGTTGCACAACTGAACGCATTCAACCGAAATGTGTCTTCCGCATTTAACCCAACCCCTCTGAATCAGGGGTGAAGTTAATCAAAAACAACACTAGGAAAAGCTCATCCAGCTGACAGAGAAAACTTTACCGATGTCAACTAGATTGAAGCGTTCATTCTACTGATTAATGGGTTTACTTGGTTTTCTAGGGCTACATATAGGGAAAGAAGAGAAGCTGCATGTATCTAATTATATACAAGTTGACTATTAGAAATGAGAAATTATGAGCAGAAACATACTGTATCTAAATCAGGCAACAACAACAAAAACTGAAACCCCTGTCCAAAAATAATTCCGCCGTCTCTGACTGTAGCCTACAGCGCATTTTCTATATTAGCGGTTTAGGGTCGGATGCGGGCCTAAGATCGTCACTTTATCACAAATAATCTGGCGGATGCGGACGGGTTGTTAGCAATTGCGGGTGGGTGCGGGTGAACAAACAGCACCACAGCACCACTAGCGTGCGTGTGTATGTGCGTGTCTACTCGTGACAAGGCTCTTTGAGAGAAAGCTGGACAGACTGGGGAGAAAAAGGGAGGGAAATGGCAGGGAGAGAGATAGAGGGGTTGAAAGAGTTCAGGAGGCTACCTGACAACTTTCTGAGGAAGTGAACATTCTCCCTGCTCCTTATTGATGACATAATAAAGGTCTGCTAATCCAATCGTTAGCTAAGCTCCAGTTCCGGATTAGAACAAAGGGTTAAAACTCCCTAGCAACTCGATTCACACAGGTACCACAGCTCTAGTGTGTCTGGTCCATTAACTGCGTTATCAGGGCCTTTCTGAGCCCAGGGCAGTTGGGGGCCTGGTCGCTGGTCTGCTCTGATAAGCTGTGTGTACGTGTGTGCATGTATCTGTGTGTGCGAGTGCATGCGTGTGTGTGTGTGCGTGCGTGCGTGTGTGCGTGTGTGTGTGTGGCAGGAGGAGGAGCTGTATGAAGAATGGGTGGCTGGGCACCAGTTCCGCTAGCCCGGCGGCATTGTTCTGATCTGACCCGTCAATGCCAGCGTGTGTGTGTGTGTGTGTGTGTGTGTGTGTGTGTGTGTGTGCTACATGGGCATTAAGGTATGTGGACCCTGAGGAACTCTTTAGGAGTGTGCTATTCCACTTTGCAAGGTTAGAGGTCAGGGATCAGGGGTCAGGGGTTATGGGTTAAGAGAGAACCCTCACATGAGATCAGTGCAAGCCTGAAATACTGTACTACCAATGACTTGAACAGCTTTAGCATAGCAGCTACAATCTCTCCTCTCCTCTCCTCTCCTCTCCTCTCCTCTCCTCTCTCCTCTCCTCTCCTCTCCTCTCCTCTCCTCTCCTCTCCTCTCCTCTCCTCTCCTCTCCTCTCCTCTCCCTCTCCCTCTCCCTCTCCCTCTCCCTCTTCTCTACTCTCTCTGCTCTCATTTTCAATTATACTTTTCAATTCTACTCCATAGCTGATCTGTGTATGAGTGTGTTTGTGAGAGGTTTGTCTGTGCAAGCTGCTGATGTCACTCACACATACACAAACACACACACACAGAGAGACAAGCCGCTGCATCAGCAGAGCACTGTACAGTGTGAATGGCCTCTTTTCTCCTGCAGTGAAAGGGCGGCCAGCTAGGCAGGGTTAGGGCTAGGCAGGGTTAGAGCTAGGCAGGGTTAGGGCTAGGCAGGGCAGGGGGTGCGGGGTGCTTGCTCTGAGAGATTGCTCTGAGACACACAGGCACCTGATAGGACAGCCTCTGGGCCAGGGGTCTTTACAGACAGGCACCTGCAAAATACAGCCTCTGAGGTCCTTGCTCCAGCTCCCCTTACCCCTGACCTCTAAGCCTTAATCCTACATACATTTTTGGTACATCAATTTTTGGACTTATAAATGAATGACACATACCCATTGATTCTTGAAGAATATGCCTCATTAGCTTAGATCAACTGTCCTACACCATCAGAACCCAAGATATAAGCTTGTTTTACTCTAATGTTTGTAAACAACGTAAATGTAAACAAACACTGCATAGCCTCAAACGTGGTTAAAACTATACATTTGATATCATGGATGGTCAGTCCTTGATTTTCTGTCATTGATTTTGTTTGGTGCAGTATTTCTCAAGTGAAAAAACGTGCATGAACACGATTCGTCTCTCCTTGAATGACAACACACACCTAATTGAAGAATCCCTAATGTTGACCAATCGTAGACTTTGGGGACCGACTTCGGCTTGCCTCGAGAAATGTTTTGTGTGTGCAGCCGAAAAAAACATCCTTGCCAAAGACCAAAACAAACCAAAACGTCACAAAATGTCGTCATACAATATGCACGAACTGTTCCGAACTGTTTTGGATGGGAAGCATTGATATCATGGATGGTCAGTCCTTGATTTTCTGTCATTGATTTTGTTTGGTGCAGTATTATATGCCTTTAGTCTTCGCTTCATAAGGGGGGGAAAAACATAATTTTTTCCATAGGAAAGCACAGAGCTGCTGTGCTCAGAGATCAAATGATATGATCTTCCACCCGCTCCTGTGCCAGACCCCCTGGGGACTGGCGAGTCCAGCACACTGCTTCCATCATGTTATATCTGCTTTAGGAGGGAAACCCGAGACCCCATAGGACCCCAGCAGCACACAGATCCCAGGGCTTTATAGTATAGAGAATAAAGGACAGTGCATAGAATAGAGCAGTCTGTCAGGCCTGCTGGGCGTTCCTCTACATTACCCTGTAGGACAAAGACCTGGTCTGGAAAGTAGAGCTGGAGGCCCTTTGAAAGCTGATGACTCCCCCCGCCCTCCCCCCACCCCCACCCCATTCCTCTATTCCTCTACTCGTTCCCCTCTCCTCAAACCCTCCTCCTTTCTCCACCCATCCTTACCGCCAGGCCCCGATATCAGAGGCTCAGAGCACCAGAGCGCCAGCTGTCACTAAGTGAAGAGTGTACCGTCTCTGTCTGGGCTAGAGATCAGGGCCTACTACCCCGGTCAATTCCATTCAATTCAAGAAACATATGTTAACATTGCCAAAGCAAGTGAGGTAGATAATATACAAAAGTGAAATAAACAATAAAAATGAACAGTTAACATTACACTCACAGAAGTTCCAAAAGAATAAAGACATTTCAAATGTCATATTATGTATATATACAGTGTTGTAATGAAGGTTGTCTCTCTCTCTCTCTCTGTGTGTGTGTGTGTGTGTGTGTGTGTGTGTGTGTGTGTGTGCGTGCGTGCGTGCGTGCGTGTGTGTGTGTGCGCGTGTGTGTGTGTACATGTTTAACTATACTTGTGGGGACATTTTGTTGGTCCCCACAAGGTCAAATGCAAATTTCTAGGGGGTTTAAGATTAAGGTTAGAATTAGTGTTAGGGTTAGAATTAGGTTTAGGAGTTAAGGTTAGGTTTAGGGTTAGGTTTCAGATTAAGGTTAGGTTTTGAGGTTAAGGTTAGAGTTAAGGTTAGGGTTAAGGTTAGGTTTTGAGGTTAAGGTTAGGGTTAAGATTAGAGTTCGGTTTAGGGGTCAGGGAAAATAGGATTTTGAATGGGACTGAATGTTGTATCCCCACAAGATTAGTTTTTATTTTCTATTTCAGCTTTATTTAACCAGGTAGGCCAGTTGAGAACAAGTTCTCATTTACAACTGTGACCTGGCCAAGATAAAGCATAGCACTGCGACAAAAACAACAACACAGAGTTACACATGGGATAAACAAACATACAGTCAATAACACAATAGAACATCTGTGTGCAGTGTGTGCAAATGAAGTAAGGAGGTAAGGCAATAAATAGGCCATAGTGGCGAAGTAATTACAATTTAGCAAATTAACACTGGAGTGATAGATGTGCAGATGAGGATGTGCAAGTAGAAATACTGGTATAAATACTGGTGTGCTAAAGAGCAGAAGAAAATATACATATATATATATATATATGGGGATGAGGCAGGGAGTTGGTCGGATGGGCTATTTACAGATGGGCTGTGTACAGCTGCAGCAACCGGTAAGCTGCTCTGACAGCCGATGCTTGAAGTTAGTGTGTGTGTGTGTGTGTGTGTGTGTGTGTGTGTGTGTGTGTGTGTGTGTGCGTGCACGTGCGCGTGCGTGTGCGTGCTTGCGTGCTCAAAGAAGTAAGTGTGAGCTTCTATTTCTATCAAGACAATGGATGTTAAATCCCGGCTATAGTGTGAGCGGCCTCAGTATTGTTCTCCAGTTTAGCAGTGACCCTCTCCTCTCCAGCCCTCTGTATGTAAACAGGACAGAGAGAGTGTCAGAGAGGAGGATAAGAACTAACAGCCTTATAACAGCCTTTTAACCGCCTCTTGCTGGATAAGACTACATCCAAACAATAGAATCACAAAGTCTGAAATACAGACCCAGAAAGCCTCTGTAACATTCATCTCCTGTCAACTAAATAACCAGCCAATGACACGGCGGAAGGGCGGGAGTATCTGAGAGATACACAAGAAGTGAGGAACTAACTCTCTATCTCCCCTTTCTCCAGCTCTCCCCTCCATCCCTCTCTCTCTCTACCCCGAGGACTATTAGTGCTCGTTAGCGGCACAAAGAGCCCAGACGCATCAAAAGAACCATTGTTCCCCAAAACAGTGAATATCTCCCCACCCCCAGAGAGAGAGAGAGAGTCCGTATTGAGGCCAGAGGGGCCAGTGTGACAGTGAAGAGAAGAGATGGAGAGATGAGGCCCTGTCAAGGATGGTAGGGACAAAGTGAAGAGAGAGGGAGAGACTGGAGAGAGAGACAGAAGGGGCTGTCAGATGTTTATGTGTGATGCCCACACACAGAATTCCACAGAACACACACTCGAAACGTCAACTTGAAACCCACACTTAGAACATACAGCTAAACACCATGGAATTATAATCAAGAGTTCAAGACGCATGCACAATCAGACACCCACACACACAGACAGAGGAGTAAGATCAGACACCCACACACACAGACAGAGGAGTAAGATCAGACACCCACACACACAGACAGAGGAGTAAGATCAGACACCCACACACACAGACAGAGGAGTAAGATCCGACACACACACACAGAGACAGAGGAGTAAGATCAGACACCCACACACACAGACAGAGGAGTAAGATCAGACACCCACACACACAGACAGAGGAGTAAGATCAGACACACACACACACACAGAGACAGAGGAGTAAGATCAGACACCCACACAAACAGACAGAGGAGTAAGATCAGACACCCACACACACACAGAGACAGAGGAGTAAGATCAGACACCCACACAAACAGACAGAGGAGTAAGATCAGACACCCACACACACAGACAGAGGAGTAAGATCAGACACACACACACACACAGAGACAGAGGAGTAAGATCAGACACCCACACAAACAGACAGAGGAGTAAGATCAGAGGAGCAGAGGACAGTTCAAGTGAATCGGCATCATTATTCCTATCACACACGCTGGCTACAGAAAGCACAAAGGGCACCGCATATGGCAAGCACAAATACGCTGCCCGCACAGCCAGTCCAGTCTGTTACACTAACATATCTAATGACAGCCCTGAGGCCTCAGAAACCCCGCAAGTGTATCATTATCATCTAGCCGTACAACCAGTAGCCTCAAACACCAGCTGTGATTGTGTGTGTGCGTGTGCGCCCGTGCGTGTGCGTGTGTGTTTGCCATATGCCGTCCTCTTGTGTATGCTGTCACGTAACCAGTACAACCAGCAGCCGGAGACCAGGTGGCTGTTTAAGAGAAACACATCAGCCTGGGCATGATGCCACTTAGATTATAAACACGCACTCACACTCTTGGAAGTCTGGGTGCCCTATATGAAGGTTGGCATAGACAACATGCAAGGAGCTAAGTCTAGTTATGTAAGGCAGTAATACTGGAGCTAAAGCCTCAGGAGCTAACTCACCTTCTACACAACAGAACACAGGCTCTGAATAGAGAAGGAATCCATACCATAACAAACACAGAGGCCCAACCCTAACCCCATAGCAACTCAACCATAATATCACCATATCACAATACCAAACCAGAAATGTCCTGTATACTATAGACATCATGTTCACATGCGTAACCCTCTACAGCAGGGTTATTCAACTCTTTCGCTACGAGGTCCAGAGCCTGCTGGTTGTCTGTTCGACCTGATTGCACACACCTAAATGTCTAAATAAGTCCTTGATTAGAGGGGGGAAATGAAGAAAGAAAACGCAGTGGAACTGTCTTCAACGTCCAGAGTTGAGTTTGAGGGCTCTATAGGTTAGTGTGGCCCTGTATCAATGCACAGAACTGTAAATAATGGGGTTTGTGTGTGTGTGTGTGAGTGTGTACTTACAATAAATAACATTGCAGGCCTCCTGTCCTCTCTCAGACTAAAACCTCTGTAGCAGAATACAGCCATGGAATAGCAAGAAGAGGAATGAGTGGAGGTGTACATAGCATATCACATAGACTCCCATAGACTCCCACTCAAACTGCTGTCTGTCTGTAGTGCGTGAGCCAAGTCACTGTGTGTCCTCTAAAACAGGGCTCTCCGACCTTGTTCCTGGACAGCTAGGGTTGGAGAGACCTGGTCTAGAGTAGACCCGTAAAAAGATGTAATACTGTACTTCCTGGAGCGACCCGATCTGTAAACACAACTGTGTTTGGTCTACTGGAGAATAAACAGCACCACTCACAACAATTAACCCAAAATCTGTTTGGTATGTGTGTGTTAGTGTGTGTTTACAGTTGTGACGTGAGCCACCTATGGTTAGATTAGTCATCCATCCAACAGGCGCCTGGCTAACACTAGGGCTACCACATTCCTCCCTCTACAGGGTCCCACTACCACCATCACTTCACTGATTGAGATAGGGAGAGGGAGAGGGGGCTGGTAAAGTGGGGTTAGAGGGAGGAAGAGGTGTGGAGGAGGGAGGAGGAGGGAGGAGGAGGAGGGAGGAGGCTGGAAAGGGGACTGTATTACGTTTCACAGCAAAGTGAGACACACCTACATCCGACTCACACTACCTTTCCCGTTTCCCACCCTTTCCTGAGTGCCCCTACACACACAAACGCACACACACGCACGCACGCACGCACGCGCACGCGCGCACACACACACACACACACACACACACACACACACACACACACACACACACACAATTACGCCAGATGTCAAGAGAGTTCGGTACTGCTGGCTGATGAGGAATGTAAGAAATCCTGTTAAATATTTATAGAGCCGGTCAGTCAGTCAGAATAAAGTGTCTGAGGAGGGATACTGATACTGGGGAGATAGAGTATAGGGTTAAAGTTATGTACGTGTTTGAATGGGTTAAAGTTAGGTAAAACTGCTGTAATGTATTGCTGTAAGTCTTAATGGGAGGTAGAGACAAGGGTTATTGCTAACAGCCGCTATAGGTGGTGAACGTTAGCATAGGCTAATTCCCCTGGGGTTATTGCTAACAGCCGCTATAGGTGGTGAACGTTAGTATAGGCTAATTCCCCTGGGGTTATTGCTAACAACCGCTATAGGTGGTGAACGTTAGTATAGGCTAATTCCCCTGGGGTTATTGCTAACAGCCGCTATAGGTGGTGAACGTTAGTATAGGCTAATTCCCCTGGGGTTAATGCTAACAGCCGCTATAGGTGGTGAACGTTAGTGTAGGCTAATTCCCCTGGACTCTAATGCTATACAGAGACTGCCGTCAGGTCAGACTGCACACACAAACACACATTACCTCAAATCTCAAATTCAGCTAATTCAATGACATGAGGAAATGTTAATAATAATGAATATGTACCGCCTTGTCCCCATCTTCCCCCATGGCGCTCGAGGGCGCCAGGCTGCCCTGCATTACGCACTCCCGCCTTCCCTCGTCACGCGACTCACCTGGACTCACTCATCACCTGTTTATTACCTCCCCTGTGTTTGTCAGTCCCCTGCTCTGTTCCCCACTGCTGTATTGACTGTTGTTTGTCATTGTGTATCTGTGTTCTGACACTGTTTCTGTCTTGCTCTTTGTCTGTTCATAATTAAATGTCAACCTGCTCCTCATCTCTGGCCTCGGTCCTTACAGAATAAGATTGGTCGCTATAGAGACATTTGCTTAGCTACATTTACTTAGCATTTACTTTCACTGTTTGTTGCCTTCTGAGCAGCCAACTGGATTAAAAGTCAGAGTGGAGAGGAGAGAGAGAGAGAGAGAGGGAGGGACTGGAATTTATATTCTGAGAAAGATGCCAACCTTGAATAGTTCCCCAGCTCTAGTCTGAACATGAACACACAGGCACACAAATACACACACAGACACAGACACAGACACACACACACACACACACACACACACGCACACACACACACACACACACACACACACACACACACACACACACAGTGCTCCACACACACACACACACACAGTGCTCCAGTCCCGCAGCATCTCTCCACCGAGAACACGTCTTCTAACAAACATCTGCAACATCTGCAATCTCCCACTCTCAAACAGCCCTGGGATGCGTGCGTGTGGCGTGTGTGTATTTCCCATGTTCCTGCATGCTCTTTCCAACTATGACAATCAGCAGATGCTGTAATATGTGTCCAACAGCCAGTATGGGATTTAGTGTTTACTGTCTGTCTGTCTCAATTCCTCTCTGGGCTGCTGTTCTCTCTGACAGTATAGAAGCTGATGTATATATTATCTCTGATTTATACAAGAGGAACAGGAGGGTCTATAAACTGTCTGCCTAGACTGTGTTCACCAGAACCCTGCATGTGTTAGGGGAGTGGCAGGTAGTACTCTGTCTTATCCCTGAGGTTCTCCTGCCACTTAAACATCACCATCGGACGCCCTCACACACACACCCACTTGCAGCACACACTCGGGTAAGGACAAAGCCCATTCCCAATCGTACATTCTTCAAGTCCTCCACACTCGCATTCCTCCCCCTTTCATTCCCCCTGATAGCCCCCCTCTATCTCCTCTTCTCTTTCTCTAGATTCATCCCTCCCTCCCTCCCCCCTCCATCCCTCACCCCCACGCCACTAAACCAGGCCAGTGAATAAAAACAGACAGCTTGTCCAAGTTTAGCATCACAAAGAAAGAGAGTGAGAGTGTGTGTGTGCGTGCGTGTGGGTATGTGCACGTGTGTGTGTGCATACCAGCCTGTGTTTCTAAAGTGGAAGAAGTTGGTTTGTGGAGGAAATGTACTCCACATGGATTCAAAGTCTCAAGGAGTTTATATAAAACAGTGTATCTGTTTCTGAGTTTATATAAAACAGTGTATCTGTTTCTGAGTTTATATAAAACAGTGTATCTGTTTCTGAGTTTATATAAAACAGTGTATCTGTTTCTGAGTTTATATAAAACAGTGTATCTGTTTCTGAGTTTATATAAAACAGTGTATCTGTTTCTGAGTTTATATAAAACAGTGTATCTGTTTCTGAGTTTATATAAAACAGTGTATCTGTTTCTGAGTTTATATAAAACAGTGTATCTGTTTCTGAGTTTATATAAAACAGTGTATCTGTTTCTGAGTTTATATAAAACAGTGTATCTGTTTCTGAGTTTATATAAAACAGTGTATCTGTTTCTGAGTTTATATAAAACAGTGTATCTGTTTCTGAGTTTATATTCTAGAGATGACATAGTTGAAACAGTGTGTGTGTTTAGGGATTTTTCAATACCAAACCAATAGAAATGTAACTCACTGGTTGAAAATCAACTGTTTCTAGACTGAATTCAGCTATGTTTATGAAGCAAACGCTACACTGAGTGTACAAAACATTAGGAACACCTGCTCTTTCCATGACATAGACTGACCAGGTAAATCTAAACAGATGGAAAGGGATCTTAGAAAACATCTATCAGAAAAAGTCTTCTAAGGTATTAGAAATACATCAAAACACATTAATGTTGAAGTTAAGACCCCTGACAACTAATATCAACACATTAATGTTGAAGTTAAGACCCCTCACAACTAATATCAACACATTAATGTTGAAGTTAAGACCCCTGACAACTAATATCAACACATTAATGTTGAAGTTAAGACCCCTCACAACTAATATCAACACATTAATGTTGAAGTTAAGACCCCTGACAACTAATATCAACACATTAATGTTGAAGTTAAGACCCCTGACAACTAATATCAACACTTATATTTAGTTATGGAGAAATGATGTATCTTCTGTAAGTTTAAGAAAAGGGACCTTCTGCCTTGTAATTCTGTTACCACATATCTTGGAAATATTTATTTAGCTCATAAGGAAGGAGAATAATGAAAGTTCACTGAAGTGAAAGGTAAAGGTAGACCTACCAATTAGTTATAGTGTTTTTACTGATATCAACTTTATGATTTATTAAGTGATTAAAACTTGTCATTCTGTTACCAAATCGGTGATAGAATTACCCAAAAAGGCTACAATGGGAAATCCCAGTTGTGTCACCTGCTTCTGTCCTCCCTTCCACTGGCATACTGTTATGTTCAGCTCATAACTGTTTTCTTTCACTTTCTAATGTCTCGTGGTTAAAGCAAGAGCGTGAAAACTGTCAGGACAACCCTGCCCTCTCACTCTCTGCCACTCTCTCTCTCTCTCTCCCCAGTTAATGTCACCTCTCATACTGAAACCTAGCATGACACCTACCACCTACCCTCTTTCCATTTACTGTAACAAGCATCCTCACCCACGGAGCACCCACCAACACCGGACGCCCATCGATATTGAAAAGTAGTTGAAACTTGGTCAGTCCGCCCTGGCTGGACCAAATCTGAACCAATCATAGGCATCTATGTTTCCCAGGTTTGGACAGCACAGGAGAGTACGATAGAGAACAGTACAGTACAGTATTTTACTGTACATATCTACTTTACTGTACTCTACTTTAAATTGTTTACGTATTCAGCAGACTCTTATCCAGAGTGACTTACAGGAGCAATTATGGTTAAGTGCCTTGCTCAAGGGCACAACAACAGATGTTTTACCTAGTCAGCCTTTGATTTGAACCAGTAACTTTGAGTTTTTTTTTAACTTATTTGTATTTATTTAACTTTTATTTAACTAGGCAAGTCAGTTAAGAACAAATTCTTATTTACAATGACGGCCTACACGGTTACTGGCCCAACGCTCTTAACTGCTAGGCGACCTGCCACCCCCTTCCTACCTGTGCTCTGCTGTGCTGTTCTGTTTTTTCACTCTGCTTCCATCCAGCAAACGGTACCGGAGCATCACGGCTCTCGGACCAACAGGCCCCGGAACAGCTTCTTCCCCCTGGCAATAAGAGTGCTACACCCGGACTATCTGCATTGACACTATCTTGCACTGACGGTGCACACAAACGTGTGAAACATAGACATGTATGATTGTTCCAGATTTGGAGTTCATTACAATAATAGCCAGTGTTTATAACAAAACCCACATTTAAAACAGAAGGATATAGCATATTTCTACCTTTGTGTACCTATTCAGAATACATCACCATGAAGAGAGTGATATTCATGTCCATAATTATGCATTTCTGTATAGTAAAGATAAGAGACCCATGATGTAATTCTGCAACTGTACTTTCATTACCGGACGTAAATCCATTTCACCTACTGTAATTTATTAACCCAAATATTATTTTCAAGGTGTTATGTCATAACTGATACCCCCTTATTTCTGCAGAATCTTAATTCAGTGCAGATATTTAACAGAGTGTTTTGGAAAATTTGGTTGCATAACAAAACTGTGGGACATTTTACCGTCATTCTGTTACCAAACTTTGCATCTGGACAGATATTCCAGTAAATGTGTTTTTGTGACATTTTCTGTGTAAATTGTTCAAAGTAGTCCTTCTGCATAGAGCTGTTTGGTTTGTTAAACTTTGAAATCAATGTTTTTTCAAAGAGTAATTTGGTTGTCGTGGAATTGCCCATCTATCTCTGTGCACAGAGCAGGGTTTACAGTTGAGACCTTCCCCCTGACTCACAACACATGTTTAAGCAATTAGAGAGAGAGAGAGAAGAGAGAGAGGAGAGAGAGGAGATAGAGAGGGGAAGGAGAGAGAGAGACAGAGAGAGAGGGGAGAGAGAGAGAGAGAGAGAGAGAGAGAGAGAGAGTTAATCTGCTGTAGAGTGATGGGGTACGGACAGCTGAAGGGGATTTTCTGGAAGGTTGTGGAAGAGAATGTGTAAAGTTAGGCTTGACTCCCTAATCCTGCTCTCAGAGAAAGAGGGTGAGAAAGAGGGAGAACGAGAGAGAAACAGAAGAGATGGCTGGCATTGGTAACACTCAAGGGGGTCTACAGTTCAAACGAGCCATCATCACCTCAGAAACACACAAACACACACACACATACACATTCCATGTCTATTCCAATTCCACACCATTCCTTGTCTATTTCTATTCCAATTTCACACCATTCCTTTTCAATTTCTATTCCAATTCCTCACCATTCCTTGTCTATTTCTATTTCAATTCCACACCATTCCATGTCTATTTCTATTCCAATTTCACACCATTCCTTTACAATTTCTATTCCAATTCCTCACCATTCCTTGTCTATTTCTATTTCAATTCCACACCATTCCTTGTCTATTTCTATTCCAATTTCACACCATTCCATGTCAATTTCTATTCCAATTTCACACCATTCCTTGTCTATTTCTATTTCAATTCCACACCATTCCATGTCTATTTCTATTTCAATTTCACACCATTCCTTGTCTATTTCTATTCCAATTTCACACCATTCCATGTCAATTTCTATTCCAATTTCACACCATTCCTTGTCTATTTCTATTTCAATTCCACACCATTCCATGTCTATTTCTATTCCAATTTCACACCATTCCATGTCTATTTCTATTCCAATTTCACACCATTCCATGTCTATTTCTATTCCAATTCCACACCATTCCATGTCTATTTCTATTCCAATTTCACACCATTCCATGTCTATTTCTATTCCAATTTCACACCATTCCATGTCTATTTCTATTCCAATTTCACACCATTCCATGTCTATTTCTATTCCAATTTCACACCAATTTCACACCATTCCATGTCTATTTCTATTCCAATTCCACACCATTCCATGTCTATTTCTATTCCAATTTCACACCATTCCATGTCTATTTCTATTCCAATTTCACACCAATTTCACACCATTCCATGTCTATTTCTATTCCAATTTCACACCAATTTCACACCATTCCATGTCTATTTCTATTCCAATTTCACCATTTTTATTCTTAAACTCTAGTCCTAGTTTCATACCATTCCTGTTCTCTAGATGGAAAGACAGCTCAGCAGGTAATATGAGCAATAAGGGAAAGGGAGGATGGCTGGAGGGGAGAGGTGGGGGAGAGGGCCTGGCGGGCTATTTAATTAAGGTGCAGTAAAATGTGCAAGTTACAGCACTTTAAAACATCTGCAACATCTCTCCCCCTGGACACACACACACACACACGCGCGCATGCACACACACACACACACACACACACACACACACACACACACACACACACACACACAGAGCCCTTCAGGAGGTTGAAAAGTTATACAGCTGCACCATCGAGAGCATCTTGAAGCTGCACTTGACGCATTTATGAAACTACTTATTCCAGTTACTAATTTAAGAAAAAAACTGTAAAAACTGTTAAAAACCCTTAGATTGATGAGGAATTGAAAAATTGTATGGTTGACAGGGATGAGGCAAAAGGTATGGCAATTGGGTCTGGCAGCCCAACTGATTGGCAAACGTACTGCAAATTTAGAAATAATTTGATTAAACTAAATAAAAATAAACTACACTATGAAACAAAGATACATTATTTAAAGAATGATAGTAAAAAGCTTAGGGGCACCTTAAATTAAATTTCGGGAAAAAAGCCAACTCGGTTCCTTCATTCATTGAATCAGATGGCTCATTCATCACAAAGCCCACTGATATTGCAAACTACTTGAATGACTTTTCATTGGCAAGATAAGCCAATTTGGGGATGGCATGCCAGCAAAAGACGCTGACACTGCACATCCAAGTCTATCGGACCAAATTATGAAAGACAAGAAGTATACTTTCAAATTCCGTAATGTCAGTATGGAAGAGGGGAAAAAATGATTGTTGTCTATCAACAATGACAAGCCACCAGGGTCTGACAATCTGGTTGGAAAATTACTGAGGATAATAGCAGACAATATTGCCACTCCTATTTGCCACATCTTTAATTTAAGCCTACTAGAGAGCGTGTGCCCTCAGGCCTGGAGGGAAGCTAAAGTCATTCTGCTCCCCAAGAATAGTAAAGCCACCTTTACTGGCTCAAATAGCCGACCAATCAGCCTGTTACCAACACTTATTAAACTTCTGGACTAAATTGTGTTTGACCAGATACAATGCTATTTCACAGTAAACAAATTGACAACAGAATTTCAGCATGCTCATAGGGAAGGACACTCAACAAGCACAGCACTTACACAAATGACGGATGATTGGCTGAGAGAAAATGATTGTGGGGCCATCTTGTTAGACTTCAGTGCAGCTTTTGACATTATTGATCATAGTCTGCTGCTGGAAAAACGTACAGTATGTGTTATGGCTTTACACCCCCTGCTATAATGTGGATAAATAGTTACTTGTCTTGTCTAATAGATCACAGAGGGTGTTTTTTAATGGAAGCCTCTCAAATATAATCCAGTTAGAATCAGGAATTCCCCAGGGTAACTGTTTAGGTCCCTTGTTTTTTTTCAATTTGTACTAACGACATGCCACTGAGTGTCTATGTATGCGGATGACCAAACACTATACACGTCAGCTACTACAGCGACTGAAATGACAGCAACACTCAACAAAGAGCTGCAGTTAGTTTCTGGGTGGGTGGCAAGAAATAAGTTATCCCTAAATATTTCTAAAACTAAAAGCATTGTATTTAGAACAAAACACTCACTAAACCCTAAACTTCAAATAAATATTGTAATAAATCATGTGGAAATTGAGCAAGTTGAGATGACTAAACTGCTTGGAGTAACCCTAGAATGTAAACAGTCATGGTCAAAACATATTGATGCAGTAGTAGCTAAGATGGGGAGAAGTCTGTCTATATTAAAACTTAACAACACTTTCAACAAGGCATGTCCTACAGACTCTAGTTTTGTCGCACCTTGACTACTGTTCAGTCGTGTGGTCAGGTGCCACAAAAAAGGACAGGAAAATTGCAATTGGCTCAGAACAGGGCAGCACGATTGTCACTTGGATGTACACAGAGAGATAATAGATAATATTAATAATATGCATGTCAATCTCTACTGGCTGAAAGTGGAGGAGAGATTGACTTCATCACTACTTTTATTTATGAGAGGTATTGACATGTTGAATACACCGAGCTGTCTGTCTAAACTATTGGCACACAGCTCGGACACCAATGCATACCCTACAAGACATGCCATAAGAGGTCTCTTCACAGTGCCCAAATCCAGAACAGACTTTGGGAGGCACAAAGTACTACATAGAGCCATGACTACATGGAACTCTACTCCACATCAAGTAACTGACGCAAGCAGTAAAATTAGATTTAAAAAACAGACAAAAAAAACACCTTATGGAACAGCGGGGACTGTGAAGCAACACAAACATTGGCACAAACACATGCATGCATGCATGCATGCACACACACACACACACACACACACACACACACACACACACACACACACACACACACACACACACACACAAATGGATTTAGTACTGTAGATATGTGGTAGTGGTGGAGTAGGGGCCTGGGGGCACACAGTGTGTTGTGAAATCTGTGAATGTAATGTAATGTTTTTAAAATTGTATAAACTGCCTTCATTTGAATACATACAAATACAAATATCAGTCGGTTTCAGAGGAAAGCCCGAAAAAATGACAAAGACTTCAGCCACCCAAGCCATAGACTGTTTACTCTGCTTCCATCCAGCAAACACTGTACCGGAACATCGCGGCTCTCAGACCAACGGGCTCCGGAACAGCTTCTTCCCCCTGGTCATAAGACTGCTAAATGGTTACCCGGACTATCTGCATTGACCCTATCTTGCACTGACTTTGCACACTCACAATACTATACAGTATATACACTATTTAACACTCTCACACAAACCACCACAAAATCACATACACTACATACACACACACACACACACACACAAAACACACACGCATGTCGATGCCACACACACATACATACAGTTTCACACACATCCTTTCCTCCTGCTACTTTGTTCGTTATTTTACTCGTATTATTATCTATCCTGATGCCTAGTCACTTTACCCTGCCTTCATGTACATTTCTACCTCACATACCTCATACTCCTGCACAGTGATATGGTACTGGTACTCCGTGTATATATCTTCATTCTTGTGTATTTTATTTGTTGTGTTACGATTTGTATTTTTCTGGTTTTTAAAACTCTGCGTTGGGTAGGGCTCATAAGCAGCATTCAAGTCTACAGCTGTTGTATTTGGTGCATGTGACAAATACAATCTGATTTGACACACACGCACGCACGCACGCGCACACACACACACACACACACACACACACACACAGGGACCTTTCCTACTGTTAATTGAGATAATCTAATATCCAATTCTAGACTCTGAAAACTGTAGAGTTAATAACATTTATAAACGATTTGACTTAACTGCAACTTAATAAATTGAGTTAGGTTAATGTTCAGAGTCAGAGTCTTGTTCAGTCAGACAGTGGTCTTTAGGACACCATATGCCATGTTGGCTGACCACTTCACATCATGTCAACAACCACAACGTGTTCTCTCTCAGTGGCACTTAAAACGTAGTCCCATGGTCCTGGTTCTCACTGTCTGGCGTCTATTTCACGGTCTGACTCTGATCACGTTAAGTGTGTTAGGTGGACATGGTGCAGGTTGTTAACATATTACATTATTTTAAATATAGTATGTCCCTTTGGACATATTGGATGCAGTTGTGTTCACTCTCTCGCTCTCTCTCTGCTCAGGGTTGCGTGCCCACTCCCGCCGCCTCTCTCTCTCTGCTCAGGGTTGCGTGCCCACTCCCGCCGCCTCTCTCTCTCTCTCTCTCTCTCTCTCTGTTATGACACACTGACAGTTGTTCTGTTTTCACTGATAGTACATTATAGTGAGCGCAGTTTTATACATATTGGTCACACCCTTTAACGTGTGGAATATGTTATGTAATTGCCCAATTTGTTATAGGCCGCACTTTTCCCTGGTGACATTACTGTGTGACACTATTGTCACGTTCTTGTCACGTTAGTTCATTCCGTGCTGTCAAGTAATTTCATTTGTTTACAGTTGGGACTAATATGTCTTTGAAACTCACCTAGTAGCAGGCAGAAGAGGTCCAGTCCTATCAACAGTTTCCTCTTGGTGTTATCGATGCCGTTGTTGTTGTTTAATGAAGTCCCTCCGTTTCTGTTCTGTTGTGCCATGGCTTTCTCATACAAAATACTGTTGCATGTAAGAATTCCGTCTCCAGTTAAAATCCCACAAGCGTGCTAAACACAAACTAAATCACGTTATTTAGTCCGTCAAGGTTTCCAGCCGAAAAGATGCGAATGTCACTGAGTAGCCAACTATGTGAAACTAACTTCCCAACTAAGAAGAGGTTCTGCAAACGTATCAGTGATGCAACGATGTGATGCCTCGTCTTAAACAAATAAAACATGTATTTTAGCCTACTATTAGAGACGTTTAACTTTTCCACTGAAGTCGCTTCTTCAGATCCTGGATAAAAAAAACTTTACGTCTGTCAGGTCCACGCTTTAGGGATGGTAAACGTGTGTAACGGCGCTATAATGAATGAAGCTTGCTTCTCCCTCTCCTCTCTCTCAGTCCGCTTCAAAGCCTGGCAGAAAATAGCGCTCTGAGCGCTGGGAGAGAGACCGTAGTTTTATCAACCCCCCCCCCCCCCCCCCCTTCTCTCTGCTACAGCCCAGTAATAAGCTCCAGACCTCCTGCTAGAAAACTTTCTCTGGACCTGGATAAAGAGCAGTCCGACATTGCTCCCAGCGGTGGTTACGGAGAGGCCAACACAGAACACATCATAAAAGGGCGTTTGTGTGCAGTGGCGATTTTAGCATGTGCATCTTGATGGGGCAAACTAAACCCATTTTATTTTTAGATGCATGCCAGCAAAGCCACTACACAACATTTTATTATTTTATTTGGCCTGTGTGGTCTAAAAAGGAACGAAAATACAATCACGAGGATCCACTTTTATATACAATATTCCAGCGCAAAGACAGCACATTGCGCAACAAAAAGAACCCTTGAAATATCAACTGGAATTACATGGGTCTATTACTGAAGTTTTTGTTGACAAAAAATATTTGAATGGGAAGAGACTGTCACTGGTTACAGACCCAACAACATTATATAGTATCCCCTCCTCGTGAAGAAAAGCACATGAGCTAATTATAATACACAAAGTAGGCAAAACAATTAAATAATTCCAACATTCCCTAAAATGATGACTAAGAGACTAATGAGATAGACCTATATAAGCAATATAACACTTGAGATGTACAAACTATGGCATCGGTGGCGACCCGTCATTCAGGGCAGAGGCCCACCTGTTTTGAGCCCCACATTTTTAGCAAAAATGACGTCAATGATCTTCAGGATGACCGTTCAAAACGTATTTTCCCAGTCCAAGCTCGTTTTTTTCACCCCAAGATCCCAGCTGTCTTGAATGCATTGAAGTCTGAGTTTTACCAGTTCTGAGTTTTCGGTTGTTTTGAATGTGGGGCAGAAGTCATGCTGGATTGGCAGCATGGCCAACGTATTCAACCTTTTCTGGCCCATGGTGTTGCCTGTGAATGTTTATCCTTTTAAGCTTGGAAAATAAACCCTTTCAGATAGATGTTTTAAATCCTTAAACTCAGACTTGGACAACACACCCTCTCCACTGAACAGCAGGCAGGGGAACCAAAATAGTGAAGCTTTGAGATGCTTGCAGTTAGCCATTGATTCCTTCTAAACCACTCATTGTTGTATTTGCAATTTCCGACTTGTTGTGTAATGTTTATGTCCAATGGCTGATGATCACCGATATGTTTTATCCGTAATTTCTCTTCATATGACAAGGATTGACAAGGACATGCCAGAAGATTGTCGACTGGAATTGTGATACAGTGAATTATAAGTGAAATAATCTGTCTGCAAACAATTGTTGGAAAAATGACTTGTTTCATGCACAAAGTAGATCTCCTAACCGACTTGCCAAAACTATAGTTTGTTAACAAGAAATTTGTGGAGTGGTTGAAAAACAAGTTTTA
This sequence comes from Oncorhynchus mykiss, assembly GCF_057628025.1. Lineage (NCBI taxonomy): Eukaryota > Metazoa > Chordata > Actinopteri > Salmoniformes > Salmonidae > Oncorhynchus > Oncorhynchus mykiss. Next base: position 28,628,707 of record NC_143025.1, on the reverse strand, counting down.
ATGACTACAACCTAAATGTATGTAAACTTCCGACTTTAACTGTATATTTACATTGTTTGCAAACTGATATGTGACACAAATGAATGCCAAAATAACATGCAAAACAGGCAACCAAAGACATAAAACTGCTACTGTGGCCTACGATATTGTGCTACTGATGGAGAAAACCATCGGCCAAATATCTGGGTCGTGTCCAGTTGGCATGAAATGGGAGAAAACACCCAGAAATTGAGTGAAATGGGTGTATCTGAATGTGTGAAAAGAAACGTTTGTTTTCATTTCCAATTTATTTGCCAAATGTTTTAAAACAGTCAAAAGCTTCAAGTTCCTCTGCGTGCACATCACTGACGACCTGAAATGGTGCCTTCACACTGACAATGTGGTGAAGACTGCGCAACCGTGCCTATTCAATCTCAGGAGGCTGAAGAAATTTGGCTTTGTACCATTGAGAGCATCCTGTCAGGCTGTACCGACACCTGGTATGGCAATTGCACCAACCACAACCACAGGGCTCTCCAGAGGGTGTGAGGTCAAGCCCGACGGGGGCACACTGCCTGCCCTCCAAGACATCTACAGCACCCGGTGTCACAGGAAGGCCAAAAAGGTCATCAGCCACCCAAGCCACGGCCTGTTCACCTCGCTACCATCTAGAAGAAGGAGACAGTACAGGTGCAAGCTGTTTTACCCACTTTATATGTATATACAGTGCCTTGCAAAAGTATTCGGCCCCCTTGAACTTTGCGACCTTTTGCCACATTTCAGGCTTCAAACATAAAGATATAAAACTGTATTTTTTTGTGAAGAATCAACAACAAGTGGGACACAATCATGAAGTTGAACAACATTTATTGGATATTTCAAACTTTTTTAACAAATCAAAAACTGAAAAATTGGGCGTGCAAAATTATTCAGCCCCCTTAAGTTAATACTTTGTAGCGCCACCTTTTGCTGCGATTACAGCTGTAAGTCGCTTGGGGTATGTATCTATCAGTTTTGCACATCGAGAGACTGAAATTTTTCCCCATTCCTCCTTGCAAAACAGCTCGAGCTCAGTGAGGTTGGATGGAGAGCATTTGTGAACAGCAGTTTTCAGTTCTTTCCACAGATTCTCGATTGGATTCAGGTCTGGACTTTGACTTGGCCATTCTAACACCTGGATATGTTTATTTTTGAACCATTCCATTGTAGATTTTGCTTTATGTTTTGGATCATTGTCTTGTTGGAAGACAAATCTCCGTCCCAGTCTCAGGTCTTTTGCAGACTCCATCAGGTTTTCTTCCAGAATGGTCCTGTATTTGGCTCCATCCATCTTCCCATCAATTTTAACCATCTTCCCTGTCCCTGCTGAAGAAAAGCAGGCCCAAACCATGATGCTGCCACCACCATGTTTGACAGTGAGGATGGTGTGTTCAGGGTGATGAGCTGTGTTGCTTTTACGCCAAACATAACGTTTTGCATTGTTGCCAAAAAGTTCAATTTTGGTTTCATCTGACCAGAGCACCTTCTTCCACATGTTTGGTGTGTCTCCCAGGTGGCTTGTGGCAAACTTTAAACAACACTTTTTATGGATATATTTAAGAAATGGCTTTCTTCTTGCCACTATTCCATAAAGGCCAGATTTGTGCAATATACGACTGATTGTTGTCCTATGGACAGAGTCTCCCACCTCAGCTGTAGATCTCTGCAGTTCATCCAGAGTGATCATGGGCCTCTTGGCTGCATCTCTGATCAGTCTTCTCCTTGTATGAGCTGAAAGTTTAGAGGGACGGCCAGGTCTTGGTAGATTTGCAGTGGTCTGATACTACTTCCATTTCAATATTATCGCTTGCACAGTGCTCCTTGGGATGTTTAAAGCTTGGGAAATCTTTTTGTATCCAAATCCGGCTTTAAACTTCTTCACAACAGTATCTCGGACCTGCCTGGTGTGTTCCTTGTTCTTCATGATGCTCTCTGCGCTTTTAACGGACCTCTGAGACTATCACAGTGCAGGTGCATTTATACGGAGACTTGATTACACACAGGTGGATTGTATTTATCATCATTAGTCATTTAGGTCAACATTGGATCATTCAGAGATCCTCACTGAACTTCTGGAGAGAGTTTGCTGCACTGAAAGTAAAGGGGCTGAATAATTTTGCACGCCCAATTTTTCAGTTTTTGATTTGTTAAAAAAGTTTAAAATATCCAATAAATGTCGTTCCACTTCATGATTGTGTCCCACTTGTTGTTGATTCTTCACAAAAAAATACAGTTTTATATCTTTATGTTTGAAGCCTGAAATGTGGCAAAAGGTCGCAAAGTTCAAGGGGGCCAAATACTTTCGCAAGGCACTGTACAGTGCCTTCAGAAAGTATTCACACCCCTTATCTTTTTCCACATGTTGTTGTGTTACAGCCTGAATATTAAATGGATTACTGGCCTACACACATAATGTCAAAGTGAAATAATGTTTTTTGATATGTTTACAAATTAATAAAAAATTAAAATCTGAAATGTCTTGCGTCAATAAGTACTCAACCCCTTTGTCCCACCATGGGACAGTTGGAGATCGAATTTGAATATTAAAACAATGTTGCAAATGTCGGAGACAGACAGACAGAAAGGTTTATATAAATCTCCACTGTTGAAAATGACATTTTAGTTGAAAAGAAATGTGAGATAAAGTCTATATGTTTTTTATAGTGGAGTTAATAATTGGCCTGGCTGGGCTGATGAGACAGTGGATCAAATGGAACAGAGTAAAAAAAAAAGATTCTCCCCAATTGGTAGTTACAGTCTTGTCCCATCGCTGTAACTCCCCTACAGACTCGGGAGAGGCGAAAGTCAAGAGTCATGCGTCCTCCGAAAACACGACACTACCAAGCCACACTGCTCACTTAACCCAAAGCTAGCCGCACCAATGTGTTGGAGGTAACACCGTAAGACTGCAGGCGACCGGTCTGCCACAAGGAGTCGCTAGAGTGCAATGGGACAAGGACATCCCGGCCGGCCAAACCCTCCCCTAACCTGGACGACGCTGGGCCAATTGTGCGCCACCTCATGGATCTACCGGTCATAGTCGGCTGTGACACAGCCAGGGATCGAACCCGGGTCTGTAGTGACGCCTCGAGCACTGCAATGCAATAAGGATGCTACACAACCCCTTCTTCAATATCTCATGTCCTTCAGCACACCTCCAATGATCTCAGTGTAGCACCATTTGGAGGTATTCAGGCCCCCGAAAGATAGTCTCTTCTGTCCAACACCTTCTTAGTTATTATGTCCAAACCTCATGATGTGGTCTCTGGCGTTGTACTGTAAAGTTGTTGAAGCCAAAATAGATATTGTCTGTCTGTGTAGAGTTCAGTTTAGAATAAGCCTATGTCTTTTTTTCTGTCTGCATATTGAGAGTTTCATCAGTCGGTCTGTCTGTTTGTCTGGCTGTCGTTGACAGTTGAGTAGTGTTGTCTTCAGTCTGTTTGTGAGGCTGATAGACATAACACGAAGGGCAGCGATCCCAGGCATGAAAGTGTGTGACTGATCAACACCAATGAGGCCAGGGGATCAGCACTGAGCTCTGTCTGACATCTAGTGGTGGTGGAAATACTTAACTACACCCAGTAAAGGAACAGATTTTTCTATTGTGTTAGTGACTGTACATTTGTTTATCCCATGTGTAACTCTGTGTTTTTGAATGTGTCACACTGCTTTGCTGTATCTTGGCCAGGTCACAGTTGTAAATGAGAACGTGTTCTCAACTGGCCTACCTGGTTAAATAAATGGGAAATAAAAACATAATAATTCTCACCAATACATTGCTCGGTTCAGAAACAACCCCTGTTCTCCAATCTGGACAGAGTACTGATGTTTGAATCAGTCCCTGATTAGAGGGGAAGAATAATGAAAAACAGCAGTAGTGTTTGGGATTGTGCCTCTCACTAATGTGAGGCATCCAGCCCACTAATAATACTGTAGATGTGTAGTATATAGGCCATTATCTGTAACAACAGGTCACATGAATTGGCATACATTAGGCATAGCATTAATGACCTGTTCTCTAATAGAATTCTGACCCAATATAAATGTTAAGGCTATAGGCCTACTCTAGCCAACGGAGCATACTGTAATCGCTGAGATGATTGATGAGTGTGCAGACTTTGAGCCTAAATAGCATGTGGAATGTTCATCTGTTTGGAATGTTTAAAAGCTCATGGCATGTTTTTACCTACACAACCCCCACACCCCTTCTCCACTCAACTGGAGCTATACTGTAAACCACACAGTCGGTGTTCGATAGGATAGATGTTGCCTTGTCCAGTGCAGGTTTTCCCAAACCCAGGGCTGCGTTCAATACATTTTTACATTCTGGGACGTTCAATTAAACGGAAACGCGTTCAATACATTTTTTACATTCTGGGACGTTCAATTAAACGGAAACGGCGCTGTACTGAATCACCAGTTAAAAAACGGGGAGCGTTTGGGGTACGCTGTCAGCATGGCCGATGCCCTTTAAAAACGTTACTCTTTGCTTCAAGCCACAACCACCAAACGTTAGCAAATGTACCTCAAAGTCTGTTCAAGAACGTTTTGGGGAAACGTGTCGTTTAGTACAAACCGTTCCGCAACGTAGCAAACGTTCAAGCGAACTGAACGCACAGGTCTAGTGTACCGCGGTCTCGCGCACCGTGCAGACAGCCAAGCTCGAGTCTACCGGAGCGAGCTCGATTCTACCGGAGCGTTGTAACGTTCTGAACGGTAAAGATGGCAGAACGACAGCAGAAACATGAAGGCGGCCGAGTGAAGATCGGACATTACCTCTTAGGAGACACTCTGGGCGTCGGCACATTCGGCAAAGTAAAGAGTTAAGTTGCGTGCTTGTCAACAGTCATGTCGTGGGAACATTTGTTGTTATTGATTGTAACTTTGCGGCGGACTATTTAAATAGCTACGCAAAATGCGTAGCTGTGGCTGCGTAGTTACGAATATGCTAGATTATTGTTGTCTCGGTTGATATGTAGAGAATGTGGTTTAGGTTTGTTGAAAGGTGAATTATTCCAGCAACATATCTAGCTAGCCTGTCTACTCCTTCTTATCAGTAATGATAGGCTAAGCATGCATAATTACCCTTGACAACAATGATGGTGTAAAAACAAACAGGTCACACATAATTGTAACGTCTGACCGCCAGTGAATGTTGGAGGTTGACTTTGCTAGTGACAGTAACGTTAGACATTTAAACTTGCCCTATATGGCCATGGAAAGGACATTTTTAAAATGAAAATAAACATGAACGTTATAGCTTAATAGTGCTCATCATCACCAGTGTTCCCCGATTATGTAAACCATACAATGGCATGGACAGAATGAGAATCTAGAACGCCTCGTCAAGTTTCCTATTTTCTAGCAGTCTCAACGTGACCTTGTAGAATTCAGACCCCCTCCTCCTCTCCCCCCTGCACTGCGGGAGGTGTGTTTGATTCGAGACATTAGTGTGACAGTGTGTAACAAGGAACTAGCCAACAATAATTGTTGCTACAGACAATATTGCTAAATTGTTAGACTGACTAACCATGAGCTACAGAGTACAGACAGACTATCAGACAGACACACTTGATTTATCCACCTTGTAATCTATGTGTATGACTTTAGGTTTGCTGTAATTGCTGTGTTTGTGTTTTCCCTGTTTACAGGTTTGTTATCTACGTTTCTTATTGTTGTGAATAGATAGATATAGCTTGTCCAGTAATGTAAAAATAGTGATTAATCATGTCTTGTTGACTACTCTGAAACAGCTAGGGTTTTATTCTTTATCAGGCAATGAAAGTTTAGCTGAGGGTAGCATACATATCACACATTCCCCAGCCTATCTCCTACCTCAGTATAGTCTGTGTGACCTTGGCAACAGAGGAAAAGACTAAACTGTTTTTAATATTTGACCCATCAGCACAAATTGTGCCCTATAGCCTACATTGTAGCAGTTGAACATAATACATATTATTATACTCTTTTACAAACTACGGACATTCCAGTTGGTTCATGTGTGTGTGTGTGTGTGTGTGTGTGTGTGTGTGGGTGGTAGTTGGAGAACACCAGTTGACAGGTCATAAGGTGGCAGTGAAGATCCTGAACAGACAGAAGATCAGGAGTCTGGACGTGGTGGGCAAGATCAAACGAGAGATACAGAACCTCAAACTCTTCAGACACCCTCACATCATCAAACTGTGAGGATAACGCATACAGACTGTGTTTGTTTATTATGGGCCTAAGAAGTACCCCCTCTCTCTCTCCCATACACATACACTCAGTGTTTGTTTACTATGGGCCTCAGGAGCACCCCCCCCCCCCCCTCTCTCCCCCACACACATACCCACACACACTGGGTTTGTTTACTATGGGCCTCAGGAGCCCGCCCCCCCCCCCTCTCTCTCCCACAACGAATTCCGTTTAGCGGAAATCTCTAGTTAAGAAGATGGAAGTTTATAATTCCTGCTTGGGTAAATCCCTTCCCACGTTTCTTGTCTCCCACCTCTCTTGCTCGCTCACTCTCTCTCCCACACCCACCCACAAGGAATCAGTTTGCTCCGGTTAGCAGGATACTGGTTAAGAAGATGATAAAAGTTTATAATTCCTATTTGGGTAAATCCCTTTCCAGGTGTCTAGTCTCTCTTTTCATGTTATTTTTAGAGTTAGGCCACAGTGACATTGTGAGCTATGGCAGACGTATTGTATTGGCTTCTGTAAGATGTGTGTGTGTGTGTGTGTGTGTGTGTAGGTACCAGGTGATCAGTACTCCTACAGATTTCTTCATGGTGATGGAGTATGTCTCCGGAGGAGAGCTGTTTGACTACATCTGCAAACACGGAAGGGTGAGACATACCTCTGACTTACTGAATGACTGACTGTCTGAATGGCTGTCTATCTGTCTCTGACTGACTTACTGAATTACTGACTGTCTGAATGGCTGTCTATCTGTCTCTGACTAACTTACTGAATGATTGACTGTCTGAATGGCTGTCTATCTGTCTCTGACTGACTTACTGAATGACTGACTGTCTGAATGGCTGTCTATCTGTCTCTGACTGACTTACTGAATGACTGACTGTCTGAATGGCTGTCTATCTGTCTCTGACTGACTGACTTACTGAATGACTGACTGTCTGAATGGCTGTCTATCTGTCTCTGACTGACTGACTTACTGAATGACTGACTGTCTGGTTGTTTGTTTGTTTGATTTATTTACAGGGGACAATGCACATGAATCAATATAACAATAATGCAACACCCATGTAAATGTGCCGGGGTTAGCCAAAATATCATTTGCACCCGTAGTCCCTGGGCAGGTAAGGGCTTTTACACAGCCAATATACAAATACTCACTAAAACAATACAAATACATTACGTCCAATAATATATCATATATCATTCTAACGACAACAACAACACTATCAAAGGGCTTTTTAAGATCCAAAAAGACGGCGCCGACTTCACCACCTATGTCCAGTTTAGATTTAATGCACTCCAGAAAATAGCAATTGGCTGTTTCGGTAGAATGGTTAGTTCTGAATCCAAATGACATTTGATGTATGGAGTTGCCCTGAATGAGGTGATCAGTCAGATGATCAGCCACCTGTCTTTCAGCTCCTTTTGATAGCACTGGAAGAATGCTTAGGTTGATATTTTTCCACCAGTGTTGGGTCACCAGATTTTAAACAGGTATCACTGCAACAGACTTCCAAGCATTGGGGAAGAACGCATATTTGATGGACAGACTAACTAGATGTACAGTAGGGGTAATCAGATAATATTTGTGTCTCTTAAGGAACACAGTGTCTAGACCAAATACACATTTTGTTCTAGAGCTTCTGAAGAAGCTAATAATGCTGTCCAATGCTGACGTTGAGATTTCAGGAATTCTGAATATTGGTTTATTATTATCTATGGGAGTGAGAACTGTGGTCTTCGTTGAAAATCTTTGAGACAGAGTCAGAAAAAAATTGTTAAAGGTGGTGGATATGAAATTGGAGTCTTAAATTAGAATCCCATGAACCTTTTAATTCAGGATGTTTTTTTGACTTTTTTCAGCTCCTCTCCCTGGTAGATTGAGATTTTCCCAAATCACTTTGCCATTTCCTTTTGCTTCATTGATCACTTTAAGAAAGAGCTCTGCTTTTGCTTTTTTTATATTCCTAACCACCTTATTTCTCAGTGATGTAAATATATGTCTGTCATCATTCTAACCAGACTTCAGTGCTTTTTTTCAAGGAGAAATCCCGTTCTCCAGAGGTCCTCGTTGAGCCATCTTTTCCGTCTCGGCTTATGTTGAAATTTCCTAGTAAAAGAGGTATCCACTTTGTCAATAGCTGACAGAAATGTTCTGTATCCAGACTCTGGGTCTTCATCGCTTACAGATCAGACCAGTCAATTTGACATCGTAGTTACTCTGCTCACTTTTCTGCATTTTTTTAAACGTACTGTTGCGTATTAATATGGTTCTTACATCTCTTGTTAGTGAGCTTTCTAATCACCAATGTAACATTGTGGTGAGTTATACCCGTTAGTAAGTTACTAGACTTAATTATTTGATCAGGTCTGTTAATAAACACCAGATCAATTTGAATCTGGGATGACTGTGTTACTCTGGTTGGATCTTGTATTATTTGAGTCAGGTTGAAATAATCTGTGATCTCTTTGAGCTTTTTCCTGCAAGTTTTTTTTTTGGGGGGGACAAAATGAAAAATGAAATCAACAGCAGATTGCTCATTCTTTTGAAAAGCCATGTTAGCGACAGAAGTTATGCTCACATACACAGAATGTGAACCAGATAATATAGGTTACTCAAATATAGATGATTTCAATCCTTCATCAATGGTTTCGGCCTGGATGGCTAATTAGGGGAACTTTTCTCCACCTCCCAGAATTACATCCTCCATATCAGACTTTTTTTCTCCAGACTCTGATGGGGAGCTTGGTACCCTGGGCTGCTTGGGTGTATGTTGATTCCGGATTGTTTGAATGAAGGCCAGCGTTGATGTTTGGCTGCCTTTTTGTATTCCCCAGAGAGTTGCACCGCCTTCGGGGTCCCTTGTTAGCCTCCAGGTTTTCTATTGGGTTATGATTGTCACTGGTCTCAGTAGCCACTTTCCCAGCTTCATTTTGAGCATTTTTCTTCTTCTTCGTCTTGGAATGAGAGGTCACTGTTGTGGACTCTGGCTCACCAGGTACCAACTCCAATGTTTCATTCAGCCGAGGAATTATCCTCTTCAACCTCAGTCTCACGTTCAGTCATTTCAGCTGAGATATGTGATACGTCTGCCCTACTCATGGGGACTGGATTGTTGTCCTGCACATCGTGTGAAAACATGTCCTCTATGCACCTTATGTTGTCCAGTGTAGTAGCACTGTACTCTACCATCTCCTGAGCCCTTCCGGCGTGCTGATTGTGGCATACTTTGATCCAGTGACGGCCCGTCTTTACAGACCGTGTTATAGGAATGATGGGTGCTGCTTCAACATACACAAAACGATCTCCATTGGAGCAGATTGTAAGTTGACCCTTGTATCTTATCGTGCGCCTCATCACTCTCCCCACCACCTTACATCCAGCTTCAGCCAGGAACCCAGTCACAACACTATCATCTGCTGATTCAGGTAGTTCTTTAACTGTAACTTGAATGGAGTTCTGGTCAGACATGCGTAACTTCAACCTGAACGGATCATTCTCTTTGAACACATGTTTTCCTCTGACTGTTATTCCTCTTATCAGAAGCATTGCCCTTGCATCCTTACTGAGAATATATATACGCCAGAGTGCACATACTCTCTGTACTGACCTCAAGTGGTTTGGATTCATTTCCTGTATGAGACCTGTGGTGGAGCTCCTCCTCCTTAATGGGGTTGGCTAAATCCTCTGTCAGGATTTCTCTCTCCATGAAAAAACGAGGTAAAACAGTCTCCTTTGGGGCATTTCCACCCACAACCTCGCTCCAGGTCTCATTTTCCTTGACATCAGTTTTTGCATTGCTGGAAATAGCCACAACTACAGCAGCCATTTTAATTGTAGTGTTAATGATTGATTAAAGTAATTTGTTTAACATTGAAATATATCAACAAAACTATTCAGCGTTATCCAGTGAGGATATTTCCTACTTAAGAATGGATGGATGGTTGATCCTCAAATATATATTTGCTGGATTCAGTGTTCTCCAGCAATTGAAGCTTCCCAGCCGGGCCGAATACCCAAACAAAAGGAGCTATCAAAACACAACGAAACAAAATATGGATATATCATTCCGGACCTTACGATAGATCCACAAACAAATCAAACAAGCGAACAAGCCATCTGGTGAGTAGCACACTCCTGTCCTGCAGTTGTCCGATTGATTGATGTAGACACAGGCCATTTTATGGTGCCTTTTTTCATAGTGAAAGCATGTAGTCACATTAGAAAGGAATAATCTCCTAACCTCTTAATCTGTACCTCATGTTGTGTGTAGGTAGAGGACAAAGAGGCTCGTCGGTTGTTCCAGCAGATTATCTCCGGTGTAGACTACTGCCACAGACACATGGTGGTGCACAGAGACCTCAAACCTGAGAATGTACTGCTGGACCATTCCAAGAACGCCAAAATAGCTGACTTTGGTACACTACACACACATGCACGATAGAGAACACACATACACATACACATACACACATACATACATACATACATACATACGTAACAAATTGAGTTGTTTCACAAAGACGTAGTAGTGAATGTCAAACCAAACCACTTGTGTTTTAGAATATACCGACACCTTAAACTGGAGACGAGGTGGGAGAGAGGGGAAGGGAGAGAGAGAGGTGGGAGAGAGGGGAAGGGAGAGAGAGAGGTGGGAGAGAGGGGGAGGGAGAGAGAGGGGAAGGGAGAGAGGGGGAGGGAGAGAGAGAGGAAGGGAGAGGGGGGAGAGAGAGAGGTGGGAGAGGGGGGAAGGGAGAGAGAGGTGGGAGAGGGAAGACAGAATATACTAACTTGTGTTTGTTTGGACAGTAAGGTTAGGTAAGGTTGGCATTTGAAGATAATGCTGAAAAACTGATTTGCTCTGGTCGTCAGGGTTGTCAAACATGATGTCAGACGGGGAGTTCCTGAGGACCAGCTGTGGATCTCCCAACTACGCAGCTCCTGAAGTAATCTCCGGAAGGTGCGTGTGTGTGTTTAGGCTGTATGCAGATCCTTAGGTTGATACTATAGGCTACATGTTGTGGTGTGATCGTGTATTCTTTGCTTTGTGCGCAGGTTATACGCTGGTCCTGAGGTGGACATATGGAGCAGTGGGGTGATCCTGTATGCGTTGCTGTGTGGGACTCTGCCCTTTGATGACGAACACGTTCCCACACTGTTTAAGAAGATTAGAGGGGGCGTGTTCTATATGCCAGAATACCTCACTCGGCCCGTCGCTTCCCTGCTGCTGCTCATGCTGCAGGTCGACCCGCTCAAGAGGGCTACCATTAAAGACATTAGGTGACCTCTAACCTTCCCTACTGATGATTATGCTCATGTTTTTAATGTGATTTAATAGAATTGGCTAACCTAACCAAAAGCTTGTTTGTGGTGGTTGAAGGTTGGTCCAGAGCAAAAAAATAGAAGAATAATGGAGTGTGTGTGTGTGTGTGTGTGTGTGTGAACGTTCACACGTGTGTATGTGTAGGGAACATGAGTGGTTTAAGCAGGACCTGCCAGGCTACCTGTTTCCTGAGGACCCTTCCTATGACTCCACCATTCTGGATGAGGAGGCAGTCCGAGAGGTGTGTGACAAGTTTGAGAGCACCGAGTCTGAGGTGATGTCCAGCCTGTACAGCGGAGACCCTCAGGTATGCACGCAACACAGGCATGTACGCTCACACGCTTAGTCATATAGTACGCACTCCCCCTCTTCTCTCCCCCTCTCTCTTACTCTCTCCCTCCGTCTCTTTCCAGGACCAGCTAGCGGTAGCGTACCATCTGATCATAGACAACCGGCGCATCATGACCCAGGCCAGTGAGTTCTACCTGGCCTCTAGCCCTCCCCAGGGCTCCTTCATGGAGGATGGCATGTCACTGCCCCCCGGGGTCAAACCACACCCAGAGAGGATGCCCCCCCTGCTGGTAGACAGCCCCAAGGCAATGATTTCTACATGGTTCTATTCTATGTACTATGTTCACAGTATATACAATCGGATACAAGATCCCTGAAGTGTAAACACTTGATGATGTACTTCTCCCGCGATACCAGTGTAGCAAATGCAACATTGGCAGTATAGTTTTGCATGAAGTCTTGTCCTCATGTATTTATGACTGCTTGTTGGGGTAATAAAGATTCTCTCCGCTCTGTCTGCAGGCGCGCTGCCCGCTGGATGCCCTGAACACCACCAGAGCCAAACCCCTGGCAGTGAAGAAAGCCAAGTGGCACCTGGGCATCAGGAGTCAGAGCAGACCCTATGACATCATGGCTGAGGTCTACAGGGCTATGAGACAGCTACAGTATGACTGGAAGGTGAGGCGCGGTGTGTGGAAAGCAATCAGAAATTATTCAGACCCCTTGACTTTTCCCACATTTTGTTATGTTACAGCCTTATTCTGAAATTGATCAAACATTTTTTTTATTCTCATCAATCTACACACAATACCTCATAATGACACAGCGAAAATGTTTTTTTTGACATTTTTGCTAATTTCTTAAAAATAAAAAACAGAAATATCTTATTTACAGAAGTATTCAGACCCTTTGCTATGAGACTCGAAATTGAGCTCTGGTGCATCCTGTTTCCATTGATCATCCTCGAGATGTTTCTACAACTTCATTGGAGTCCACCTGTGGCAAATTCAATTAATTGGACATGATTTGGAAAGGCATAAGCCTGTCTATATAAGTTAACACTGCATGTCAGAGCCAAAACCAAGCCATGAGCTCTAAGGTATTGTCCGCAGAGCTCTGAGACAGGATTGTGTCGAAGCACAGATCTGGGGAAGGGTACCAAAACATTTCTGCAGCATTGAAGGTCTTCACGATCACAGTGGCCTCCATCATTCTTAAAAGGAAGAAGTTAAGAACCACCAAGACTCTTTCTAGAGCTGGCCGTCCAGCCAAACTGAGCAATCGGGGGAGAAGGGCCTGGGTCAGGGAGGTGACCAAGAACCCGATGGTCACTCTGAAAGAGCTCTAGAGTTCCTCTGTGGCGATGGGAGAATATTCCAGAAGGTCAACCATCTCTGCAGCATTCCACCAAGCAGGCCTTTATGGTAGAGTGGCCAGATGGAAGCCACTCCTCAGTAAAAGGCACATGACTGCCCGGTTGGAGTTTGCCAAAAGGTGCCTAAAGGACTCTGGAAGAAAAAGAAATGCACACCTATTAAGACGAGGTGCTGGCTAGCGGAGTAGAAAACTTGAAAATAAAAGAGAGCTGCACACTCTAGGAGCTCAGATGCAAAAATGTAATTACCAACGTTTCGACAGCCAAGCTGTCTTCATCAGGGTATAATCACAAACACTGCGGGAGGACTCGTTTATATAGTGTCAAAAGACACAGGTGTCTGTAATCATGGCCAAGAGTGGCCTAATATCATTGGTTAATAATCAAATATTAAAATGTCATACAAAGAACAGCATACAAACAACAAATGGATAGCATACGATCATAGATTAATTTGACTACACAAGTTTACAAACAATTACAATGGCAAAGTTACAATAATCACAAGAATGGCTTCAGATCAAAGTCTACGTTGAGACCGAAGGGCGCAAAGGTCTTTAAATTAAAGATCCAGGCAGCCTCTCGTTTTAACAATTAAATTATCAAGTTCACCCCCTCTCCTAGGGAGGGTGACATGTTCGATGCCAATATAACGCAGAGACGAAATCGAGTGGCCTGCCTCCAAGAAGTGAGCCGCAACTGGATAAGTAAAGTTTTTACACCTAATGGTGCTACGATGCTCTGAGATACGTACTTTTAATTTGCGCTTTGTTTTACCTACATCATTTTTACCACAAGGACAAGTTATAAGATAAATAACTGCCTTAGTGGAGTACGTAATAACACATTTTATTGGGATTTGTTTCCCTATTTTGGGGGTGTTTGAAGGATCTACATTTATAAGTGCCATTGCATTGAGCACAGCCATTACACTTGTAATTTCCATCCAGTAGGGGTGCAAATAGATGTTGTTCAGGAATATCTTGGGGTGGTAAATCAGAGTTTACCAATTGGTCTCTGAGATTTCTGCCCCGCGAGAATACGACCAAGGGAAGGTCCGAAAACACATTACCGAGACTATCATCGGATTTTAGGATGTGCCAATGTTTGTGAACAATTCCCTTAATTTCTCCATGTAACCCACATACAAATTAGCATAGTTAGGAGCCATGGGGGATCCCATAGCAGTACCTTTCGTCTGAATAAAGAAATCATTTAGAAACATGAAATAGTTGTGTGAGTACTATTTCAGCCAATGTTTCAATGCATGCACTGGAAGGTAGTTCATTAGGGTCACGTTGCAGAAGAAAATGTTCCATAGCTTCAATACCGCCCTCGTGTGGAATATATGTGTATAATGACTCAACATAAAAAGTAACTAACAAGGTATTCTCAGGGAGAGGATCAAGAGATTCAATGATAGAGATCATACTGCTGGTGTCCTTTACAAAGGAGGGGAGCTGTTCTGCGAGTGGTCGAATAAAAAAGTCAACAAAAGTAGATAGAGGGGCCGTTACTGCATCAATGCCCGTGAAAGTGGCAATTTTAGGGTGTTGAATAGCCAAAAAAGCATGTTCTTTTTTTGGTTATCTGACCAGAACTTAAATACCCATCTAGGACAGTCAAGATAGTATTCTGAAATTGGCAAGTGGGGTCACTTCTGAGTTTCTTGTAAAAGGTGTTGTCAAGCAGCTGTCTATGACCCTCATTTACATAAACTGTCCTATCCATGAGTACAACCGACCCACCCTTATCAGCGGGACGAATAAGGACTGACGTATCGGATTGTAAATCAGGCAAAGCTTGTTTTTCATTCTTGGGTAAATTATGGAAAGATTTGGATCCCTGTTTATTCTTAAAGAGAAGACCAACATCATTTTCCACAAGTCGGCAATATGTCTCGATAGAGTGATTGTGATTGGCTGGAGGTATAAAATAACTCTTGCTTCTAAAAGGAGTCGGAGTATGAGCAGGAGAGCAACCTACTGGTTCAATAGAAGTGTCAGAATTAGAGGAGCTAAAGTATTCCCTTAAACGGATGTTTCTAAACTTAAACATGTCTACCTTAACATCAACATCGTTGCACTGGGTTGTAGGCACAAAAGATAACCCTTTATTAAGCAAAGAGACATGGGCAGGGCTCAATATCTTGCTTATCCAGTTGCGGCCCACTTCTTGGAGGCAGGCCACTCGATTTCGTCTCTGCGTTATATTGGCATCGAACATGTCACCCTCCCTTGGAGAGGGGGTGACCTTGATAATTTACTGTTAAAATGAGAGGCTGCCTGGATCTTTAATTTAAAGACCTTTGCGCCCTTCGGTCTCAACGTAGACTTTGATCTGAAGCCATTCTTGTGATTATTGTAACTTTGCCATTGTAATTGTTTGTAAGCTTGTGTAGACAAATTAATCTATGATCGTATGCTATCCATTTGTTGTTTGTATGCTGTTCTTTGTATGACATTTTAATATTTGATTATTAACTAATGATATTAGGCCACTCTTGGCCATTATTACAGACACCTGTGTCTTTTGACACTATATAAACGAGTCCTCCCGCAGTGTTTGTGATTATACCCTGATGAAGACAGCTTGGCTGTCGAAACGTTGGTAATTACATTTTTGCATTTGAGCTCCTAGAGTGTGCGGCTCCCTTATTTTCAAGCCTAAAGGACTCTGACCATGAGAAACACGATTCTATGGTCTGATGAAACCAAGATTGAACTATTTGGCTTGAATGCCATGCGTCACATCTGGAGGAAACCAGGCACCGCACATCACCTGGCCAATACCATCCCTATGGTGAAGCATGGTGGTGCCAGCACCATGCTGTGGGGATGTTTTTCAGCGGCAGGGACTGGGAGACTAGTCAGGTTTGAGGAAAAGATCAATGGAGCAAAGTACAGAGAGATCCTTGATGGAAACCTGCTCCAGAGCGCTCAGGACCTCAGACTGGGATGAAGGTTCACCTTCCAACAGGACAACGACCCTAAGCACGCAGCCAAGACAACGCAAGAGTGGCTTCTGGACATGTCTCTGAATTTCCTTGAGTGGCCCAGCCGGAGCCTGGACTTGAACCCGATCTAATATCTCTGGAGAGACATGAAAATAGCTTTGCAGCGACGCTCCACATCCAACCTGACAGAGCTTGAGAGGATCTGCAGGGAAGAATGGGAGGATCTCCCCAAATACAGGTATGTCATGCTTGTAGCGTCATACCCAAGAAGACTTAAGGCTGTAATTGCTGCCAAAGGTGCTTCAATAAAGTACTGAGTAAAGGGTCTGAATACTTATGTGATATTTCAGTAATAATAATACATTTGCAACATTTTCAAAACTGTTTTTGCTTTGTCATGGGGTATTGTGTGTAGATTGATGAGGGGGAAAATGTATTTAATACATTTAAGAACAAGGCTGTAACGTAACAAAATGTGCAAAAAGTCAGAATACTTTTCGAATGCTTCGTGTGTCTGTATATATACTCAGCAAAAAAAGAAACGTCCCTTTTTCAGGACCGTCTCTCAAAGATAATTCGTAAAAATCCAAATAACTAATAACACAGATCTTCATTGTAAAGGGTTTAAACCCGGTTTCCCATGCTTGTTAAATTAACCATTAACAATTAATGAACATGCACCTGTGGTACAGTCATTAAGATACTAACAGCTTAAAGACAGTAGCCAATTAAGGTCACAGTTATGAAAACTTAGGACACCTAAGAGGCCTTTCTACTGACTATGAAAAACACCAAAAGAAAGATGCCCAGGGTCCCTGCTCATCTGCGTGAATGTGCCTTACGCATGCTTCAAGGAGGTATTAAGACTGCAGATGTGGCCAGGGCAATAAATTGCCATGTCCGTACTGTGAGACGCCGAAGACGGCGCTACAGGAAGACAGGACGGACCGCTGATCGTCCTCGCAGTGGCAGACCACATGTAACAACATTTGCACAGGATCGCTACATCCGAACATTACACCTGCGGGACAGGTACAGGATAGCAACAACAACTACCCGAGTTACACCAGGAACGCACAATCCCTCCATCAGTGCTCAGACTGTCTGTAATAGGCAGAGAGAGGCTGGACTGAGGGCTTGTAGGCCTGATGTAAGGCAGGGCCTCACCAGACATCACCGGCAACAACGTTGCCTATGGGCACAAACCTACCGTCGCTGGACAAGACAGGACTGGCGAGTCTCATTTTTTTCTCACCAGGGGTGATGGTCGGATTCGCGTTTATTGTCAAAGGAATGAGCGTTACACCGAGGCCTGTACTCTGGAGCGGGATCAATTTGGAGGTGGAGGGTCCGTCATGATCTGGGGCGGTGTGTCACACCATCATCGGACTGAACTTGTTGTCATTGCAGGCAATCTCAACGCTGTGCGTTACAGGGAAGACATCCTCCTCCCTCATTTGGTACCCTTCCCGTAGGTTCATCCTGACATGACCCTCCAGCATGACAATGCCACCAGCCATACTGCTCGTTCTGTGTGTGATTTCCTGCAAGACAGGAATGTCAGTGTTCTACCATGGCCAGCGACGAGCCCGGATCTCAATCCCATTTAGCATGTCTGAGACCTGTTGGATCGGGGGGTGAGGGGCTAGGCCATTCCCCCCAGAAATGTCAGGGAACTTGCAGGTGCCTTGGTGGAAGACTGGGGTAACATCTCACAGCAAGAACTGTCAAATCTGGTGCAGTCCATGAGGAGGAGATGCACTGCAGTACTTAATGCAGCTGGTGGCCACACCAGATACTGACTGTTTTACTTTTGATTTTGACCCCCCCCCCCCCCCCCCCCTTTTGTTCAGACACATTATTCCATTTCTGTTAGTCATGTGTCTGTGGAACTTGTTCAGTTTATGTCTGCTGTTGAATATTGTTGTTCATACAAATATTTACACATGTTAAGTTTGCTGAAAATAAATGCAGTTGACAGTGAGAGGACGTTTCTTTTTTTGCTGAGTTTATATCACTGTAAGGTGTGTGTGTACATGTTAACTGCAATATGTAACATTTTAGGCAACCCAACCAAATTCACATAGAAATTATTGATCTGTCATCCTCTTCGAAAGCAAGTCTAAAAGTGGTAGATCGGTTCTATGTGTGCTATTTCTATGCTTCCTGGTCTCAAATGTGTTGTTTTTTTTGTGCCTTTTTTAAAAACTTTTGGTTTTGTACACAGTCTTCAAACAGCTTAAAATACAATGTTATTGGTTATGGAAAATATATTTAACAGCGGTTTAGATGGTACAATGATCCTTGTACACTATACATTGTTTTGTCACATAAACATAAATTAAGCGAACTTTTCGCAACCAGGAAATGGCAGAGCGATTTCTGGGATTTCTTTTAATGTGTGTTATGTTTAGGTGGTGAACCCGTACCACCTGCGTGTTCGGAGGAAGAACCCAGTAACAGGCAACCTGGTGAAGATGTGTCTCCAGCTGTACCAAGTAGACAACAGATCCTACCTGCTGGACTTCAAAAGCATCGATGGTACGCCAGCTACACAACAAATTTATAACAGGAAACAGACTTTTTGATATCTGGTTAATTCTGACAGCAGAATTTAGAGAGTTTCCTCTTTTTACAACGTATTACTGAGTGCAGAAGATGAGTAATGACGAAAACAAACACTAATCTCTCCTCCCCCAGATGACATCATGGACGCAGTAGGGTTTAAGTCGGGCTCTTCCACCCCCCAGAGGTCAGGCTCCACTGCAGGGCTCCACAGACCCAGACTCAGTGTGGACTCAGCCTGTCCTGCCGTGGATCTCCCCAAGCTCAGCTCCTCTCTGCCTGGGTCGCTGTGCTCCAGCGCTGCCCTCCTCACCACCTCCACCCCCACCCCGCGCCAGGGCAGCCACACTATGGACTTCTTTGAGATGTGTGCCAGTCTCATCACCACGCTGGCCCGCTAGAGAGGGTAAACCCCTGCTGTGTAACTAGGGGCCTGGAGTTTTTCCTGGTCAATGTCATATAGTCCGAAAAACTCCAGCTACCGCCTGCATAACCATCTGAAACAGAACACTGCCCTGAGCCTATTTAGACAGTTTTATATTGGTGTGATCCTGACCTAATTCTCCAAGTACTGCAGAACACGCCTCTAACCACAGATCTAGGGTCAGTTGTTCCCTCCTGGTGTTGTAGGTTTGGGCTAGGCAAGATAAACTGATTGTAGATCTTTGATTAGATTTCCTGTCTGTCTATAGCAGGGATGGGCAACTTTGATGGGGGTAGGGGCCTCAAAAAATCAGAACTCATCATTAGGGGGGTGCGGTGGCTCGCGGGACTGCTTACCCACATCCATACACACACATGCAGTCAACGTTTTGGAGGCCCTAAGCAAAATTTGGCGATTTATAAATTTTTTTGTTTATTCTTGACAGCGGAAGAAATTGATCTGCGGTCCTACAAAAGTGGCCATGCGACCCGCGCGACACTAGTTGCCCATCCCTGGTCTAGAGCCAGTCTGGCCGTGGGAAAGGTTAGAGGTCTCACTTGTTGGGACAAAGTCATGTTAAGTCAAATCCTACTGTAGCTCCCATATGGCGCGTTCACGTGCTAGTCGAAACTAGGAAACTGACATTTCTAACTGGTTGCAGTTATGCACGTGCAGCGTTCAACCAGTTAGCATGTCGGACATTTCTGAGTTTCCTAGTTCCGACTAGCATGTGAATGCAGCAATAATGTTTGTTTACAGATAAGCGGCGCCTCCAATCTACTCTCAACCTCCAATCAGCTCCAGAATAGCCATCACTTTGGAACAAACACACTGAGCATTTTATATATGGTTTTATATGGTTTTTGTAACGACACAGATTTTGTTATCCATATTTATCATATATATTTATATTACTATCACTTTGAGTAGTGTAGCAGCTGTTGATCGTAACATACAACAAATGAAGTTAAAGAGAGGATTGTTATTATTATTTAGATATCATATTCTTATTTATTTTAAAGAGGTTGTTTTAGAGGCTCTGTGTGGTACTGAATATTGAGTATTGAAGCACTGCTGATGTTTGAGAATTATATACTGACAAGAGATTTTAGGTGATGAGAGGTCATAGAGAGAGAGCCTCCACTCTCCCTCTCTCTCTGACTGGCAATATTGTTCTGTGGATTAGTTAGCATTGATGCTACCTGACGGAGCAGGAGGGAGGGAAGTGTATCTGTAGTGAACCTTTCTCCAGGTGCCTTAACACACGTTGTTTCTAGCTTGGTGGCTGTTTTTGTTTGCAGAAACGGAATGGTAAGCAGACTGTTTCTGTGTGTGTGTGTACACTCCTGTGTGTAGAGGACTGACTGACAGGAGCTTGCCAGGGATTGGCCAGGAGAAGACATACAGTACTGTAGTTTATGTGCCAATGAGATTTGAGTTCTGACTAATATAACTAAAGATACAGGAGGAGAGGGAATATAATGACAGAACACTGGAACAAATCTCCCTTAACCAATTGTCAAATGGTTTACAGTATATAGTGTTCCAGAGTCCTGTCTGTGTCTCTTGTTCTGCTGGGGCCAGTGAGGGCTGGGCTCTTGCTGATCTGATGCATGCTAGTGTGTCTGTGTTTCTCTGGTCTGTTCTGGTACCATGATGGTGGTCTGTTCGGTTTGTTATTAAATGTAGAATCATTTGTATCTCTCTCTTTCCTTCCCTCCCTCTGGAGTTATTGGTTTGTTGTGTGTATTTGCAGTAGTGTGTGTTTCGCTGAGGGAATTGTAGACCTCTGTTGGGCCAGTTAGTCAGAAAAGACACTAAACCTCTTCTTTCCATTTGTTTCCTTGTCATTTGTTTCCTTGTCATTTGTTTCCTTGTCATTTGTTTCCTTGTCATTTGTCCTGTGCAGCAGTTCTGTCATCACATCTCTATTCTGAGAGCGTAGTCTGTTTTTGTCTGTGTATGACACTATACATGCAAGACAATACCCACGTATGTGTACTCTCATCTAGTACCGGTTGGACCGACCTTTGTCTCCAGAACAGCCTGAATTCTTCAGGGGATTCTACAAGGTGTCAAAGATTCCACAGTGATGTTGGTTCATGCTAATGTGATGGCGCCATGCAGTTTCTGCAAATTGGACGGCAGTACATTCATGCTGCGAACATCCATCTCATCTCATATGCTCTAATGGGTTGAGGTCTGGGGGCTGCGCAGGCCACTCAAGTAATCTGAACTCGCTGACATATTCCAGGGGATGTTTTTCCACTCCTCGGTTGTTCAGTGTTGGTTAACACGTACCCACCTGAGCCACTTCTTGTTTTTAGCTGATAGGAATGGAACCTGGTGTGGTGGTCTGTTGCAATAGCCCATCCGTGACAAGGATCGACGAGTTTGTTTTCTGACCCACCTGTTGGCTTGCACAATTCTTACCATTCTCCTTCGACCTCTCATCAAACGAGCTGTTTTCACCCACAGGGCTGCTGCTGACTGGATGTTATTTGTTTCTCCCACCATTCTCTGTAAACCTTAGACACTGTTGTGCGTGAAAAGCCCAGGAGGACGGCCGTTTCTGTGATACTGGACCCGGGGCATGGCACCAATGATCATACTTCGCTTAAAGTCACTTGTTTTGCCTATTCTAACGTTCGATTGAATAGTAACTGAATGCCTGTTTTATATAACAAGCCACAGCCATGTGACTCCATGTCTGTAGAAGTGATACATTTTTGTGAACTGGGTGGTGTACTTAATAAAATGGCATATCCCATTTTTGAGAGATACTTACATACTGAGGGTACAAAACATTATGAACACCTGCTCATTCCATGACAGACTGACCAGGTGAAAGCTATGATCCCTTATTGATGTAATTTGTTGAATCCACTTCAGTCTGTGTAGATCAGTGGTCACCAAGCATTTCTGTGGAAAAGCCAGGCCTGATTTTGTGCGTGTTGCGCTGTTGGTGGTAGGTGCACTTGATTCAAGCGGACCGGGAGATCTGTTGCTAAATCGAGTGTGCCTAATATGCTGGCAATCGAATAGCTCAAATTACCGTACAGAGCCTCCCCGGCCACAGTCAAAAAGTTTGATACTAGCCTAGGTAAGATTGAATAAGCTTTAAAACCACGACCACGGAGAGACTGTAGAATAATGCAGCAGCACTGCAGTTTGTATGAGTGAGTTTTATTCAGCACTGGCAACCCGGCTTTGATTGAACACTATTATAAAACGCTCTTCTCCCTTTTTCCACTCGCGCTGCAATGAGTTATCATTATTATTAGCTTCGTGTCTATTTTAATATGGAGGAGTATTTCACTTTCTCTGGTCATAGGAACCGCATGAATTTGTGCATGAGGCAGATGTGGCGCGACTCGAGTTTCGCCATCAGGTGGAAGGCGGTGTCTCTTTGGTCAGTCTCACCGGAGGAAAGGAAGGGGAAAGCAGTGACCGTGAAAGGCGGACCCGCTGCGGCTCTCTTCCTCCCTCCCCTGAGAATAATGCTCTGTTCAAGACAACTACTCTGGAAAAACGAGATCCGACTGGGGGAAATGGTTTTGAACGGTCATCCAACTCGGAATTCCTAGTCGGAAACTCGCATCTTTCTAGAGCTCCGACCTCAAGATCACAGACGTCATGATTTGACCTTGTTTTTTTTTTCTCTCGAGTTCCCAGCTGTCTTGAAAGCACCATGGCCATCAGATGCAAGTGCTGTACCATATAATTTATGCTCAGCTGTGCCTTGCAAGTGCTACAAAAACCGATATGTTATCAAAGCTCAAGTTGTGATAATGTATTAGGCCTACAGCAGAAACCTCATTCCCGCAGAGCTCTTTTTATTAGGTTGTTACATTATAAGTCATGTAAAAAAATTGAGTGGTAGATCTTGGCTTGCTTTTTGAATGTGAAAGCGATCTTGACTCAAAGGTTGGTGACCACTGGTGTAGATGAAGGGGAGGAGACAGGTTAAAGAAGGATTTTGAAGCCTTGAGACATGGATTGTGTGTGTGTGTGCAATTCAGAGGGTGAATGGGCAAGAAAAAATATTTAAGTGCCTTTGAACAGGGTATGGTAGTAGGTGCCAGGCGTGTCAGTTTGTGTCAAGAACTGCAACGCTCCTGGGTTTTTCATGTTCAACAGTTTCCCATGTGTATCAAGAATGGTCCACCAGCCAACTTGACACAAGCTTTGGAGTCATGGGCCAGCATCCCTGTGGAACGCTTTTGACACCTTGTAGAGTCCATGCCCCAACGAATTGAGGCTGTTCTGAGGGCAAAGGGGTGGAACTCAATATTAGGAAGGTTCTTAATGTTTTGAACACTTTGTCTGACTATAGCTGCTACAAGGTCAGGGAGAAACTCTCCTTCCTGCTGCTACACTCATGCAATTACTCACAGCAATGACCCTATATTCTGTTATTTACACACACATACTACTTCAAGTAATACACACCCACTCTGTCAGTGTAAGGTGTACCTCTTTCCAAGGGTTAAGGTGTGTTGTCACCGTATCCAGACTTCTGGAACCAAAGTGTTCTTCTCTTCTGTCTGTGTGTGCGTGAGAGCGAAATGTACCTCTTCCTCTCCGTCTGAGGTGGGCTTTTCTGTGTTCTATGCATTGCATGGCGTTGCTGTTCTGATTTGCACTTTACTGAGTATTTATTGTCAAACACAATTAAACTGACCTATACACTAGACCACTGATTGATTTGTGTTTTTTATTGAATCGCCAGATCACAACTAGCAGAGCTGGTAGCTAAATGAACAGGACTTCAACTAAAGGTTACATCATCAAATAACTTCCCCCTCACTCTAATACTTAATGGGAAATACACAGGGAATATAAACCAGACATCTCATACAGTATGGCAAGCATCCTTTTCCCTGTGTAGTGCACTACTTTTCACCAGAGCCCTATGTGGTTAACCCTGTGTCACTTAGGTCAAAGTTAGTGCATTACATGGGGAATAGGCTGTCATTTTAGACACCGACAGTAGCTGGATACAGACTGTTGATTTGTCATCTAGCCGAACACAAACACCTGTAAACAGACATTACACTATGCATGGTATCCCATAATTGTCTTTGTATAAAACTATTGAAGAGTTAGTATAAACAGAACTACTCTGTCTGTATCCTTCATCTCATCCTCCATAACCCTGGATGGACATCAAAACAAGAGATTCAATCTGAAACCCTATAGCGTTATTGACATTTTAAAGATCATTTCCAATTGAGTCGACATTGCAGCATTTATCTTGAATGAGGTCTCTGCAAAGACGGTAACACTGCCTTAATCTGCATTGTTGACTGGTGCTCTCGGATTGAATCCTGGCCTAAACAATATTATAACAGAGAAATAGTCCATCCAATTGCAGGTTGTCCAAATAACGATCCTTCATGTCTCCGTTATCTGAGTGATTGTCATGGAGATGACTGGCACTCGACAACATACCATGTTGCCGTTGTTCCTCTGCTCTCCAACTGCTCATAGAAGAGAGAACAGACGCAGACATCATCAATGCATGATCAATAGCCTACTGGTATTGTCAGACTGATCAATGATTCTTAATGGCTGACTAATGTAAAGTATCATTTTTACCTGTAGTTGGTAGTCTACCAAGTGTCATTGATTGTCGTCTGCAAACGGGCCAGGAGGAGGAAGAATCATCATGTCTGGAAGCTCCAAATCTGCTTCCACTTTACATCTACATAGAAGCACACATGCATGGTAGACAGGCACACACACACACAAAGCCCAGAAAACTAGTCTGACAACAGATTACACAATGTGACATTTCTTTCCTCTCCTACTTACGGGTACACTGGTTCCTCTATCTCCACGGGGCCTGGCAAGTAAAACAGGATCATGTTTTAAACATAAGATATTTTTCCACACTAGTGTGTCAGATTAGAAAGTGGATTCCTTTCATTGAACTCAATAAATTCCAACAGCATTCTCTCAACCTTTATTGGCTGCTTTCCTGGATCCAAATGAAACTCTCCTTGACTATGAAAGAAAGGCATGCTAAATGGATCATCTGCGTCTGGCTAACCAGCCCAAAGACTAGGCCTGATGTGTGGAATGTGTAGTACACAGAATCCATACGTAGCTCTTCACTTACTGATTGGTTCAGGTTCTTCAGGTCTTCTCAAAGGGAGACAGTAGGTAAGGCGAGAGTTGGGGATTAGGGAGAGAGAGAAGAAAGAGAGATGGAGAGGGTAAAAGAGAGATGGAGAGGGTAAAAGAGAGATGGAGAGGGTAAAAGAGAGATGGAGAGGGTACAAGAGATGGAGAGGGTAAAAGAGAGATGGAGAGGGTACAAGAGAGATGGAGAGGGTAAAAGAGATGGAGAGGGTACAAGAGAGATGGAGAGGGTAAAAGAGAGATGGAGAGGGTAAAAGAGATGGAGAGGGTACAAGAGAGATGGAGAGGGTAAAAGAGATGGAGAGGGTAAAAGAGAGATGGAGAGGGTAAAAGAGAGATGGAGAGGAGAAGAAACAGAAGGGGAGGAGAAGAAAGAGAGAGATGGGGAGGAGAAGAAAGGGAGATGGAGAAGAAAACAAAACACAAGATGTAAGCATCAAAGGAAACATGCATTCACCTTTACCTTCATCTGTGTGTGTGTGTGAAATTATACTGTATGTACCTCCTGACGGGTTCCTCTACAACAGGTTTGTGGAAGAAAGTGGCCAGCTTCTGAAGTGCTTCATGTTTCACCCTGCAGAACAGACAGACATCAGAAGGGAGAAATGCTAGCTAATGGATAGAATATTGTTAATACTATTAAAATCCTTGTCTTATTATCTGTGTGTGTGCATGACTCACTGCATATCCATTCCATCTATGGTGGTGTAATTCTGTGTTTGTTGGTGGTGGATGCTAAGCTCTCTGCTTCCTGGAGGAAGTAAACACACACACAATAATGCAAACAATAACAGATGTAATCAGCCAAAGGTATTTTAGGTATTTAAAAAGGGGAAGAAAAGATAAGCAGAACATGCAGGAAGCTGTGGTCAGTCATGGCTCATTGATAGATCATTGAAACCTAGTGGCTTGACTCACCCGTCATGGAGATTGTTTGGATGTGGCCACTGCAGAAGAGAATAGTGATGTCATGCAGATTCAAAGTTCCTGACATCAAAGGACAATAGTCCCCACTGTGATAGCCTTCACCATAACACTCCCCTGGGCCCCGATTCCGACCAGAGTTAAGCACACGTAAAGTGAACGTGATTCCCTTTTTATGAGCTTTTCTCTATTGTATTCTGACCTTAAACTTACTTGTTTATGTTTTACACATTTATTTAACTAGGCAAGTCAGTTGAAAACACATTCTTCTTTACAATGACGGCCTACTTAAGCATGAGAATAGCATGCAAATTCACCCACTATTCATTTCAGGTGGCAGAGGGAGGTGTGTCTACAGATACACTGTATTCTGACCTGGATTTAATTCCCTCATAATTCCACCACCTTTAAACTCGAGGAAAAGATGAATAAGGTCGGTGCGAATCTGCCGGTTAAAAGTGGAGAAAGCATCTACTTTATTTCTTCAAATAGAAATAACAGCATTCTCCATGCACTGTTATGTATAAATTGATGAGCTGGGTAAATGAGCAATCCGTTTGGAGAAGGGAATTTTAAATATGCATAGCAATTGTCTTAGATGATTATTCCTTATGGTCCCTGGAGACAAATGTGACAAATGTGAAACAGTATTATTATTATTATTCCAAATTGTCATTGTTTGCCTTCAGAATTTGCATGGATGAAATCTGGAGATCCACGCTTTATGTTTCTGTAGGGCTGAACCTGCCGAGTTGATGGTATTCTTTCATTCATCCCTATATTCTGAACCCGTTCTCCCCATGTACAGTTGAAGTCAGAAGTTTACATACACTTAGGTTGGAGTCATTAAAACTCGTTTTTCAACCACTCCACACATTTATTGTTCATTAAAAAACGATAGTTTTGGCAAGTCGGTTAGGACATCTACTTTGTGCATGACACAAGTCATTTTCCCAACAATTGTTTACAGACAGATTATTTCACTTATAATTCACTGTATCACAATTCCAGTGGGTCAGAAGTTTACATACACTGAGTTGACTGTGCCTTTTAAACAGCTTGGAAAATTCCAGAAAATGATGTCATGGCTTTAGAAGCTTCTGATAGGCTAATTGACATAATTTGAGTCAATTGGAGGCGTACCTGTGGATGTATTTCAAGGCCTACCTTCAAACTCAGTGCCTCCTTGCTTGACATCAAGGGAAAATCAAAATAAATCAGCCGAGGCGTCAGAAAAAAAGATTGTAGACCTCCACAAGTTTGGTTCATCCTTGGGAGCAATTTTCAAATGCCTGAAGGTACCACGTTCATCTGTACAAACAATAGTACGCAAGTATAAACACCATGGGACCACGCAGCCGTCATACCGCTCAGGAAGAAGACAAGTTCTGTCTCCTAGAGATTAACGTATTTTGGTGCGAAAAGTGCAAATCAATCCCAGAACAACAGCAAAGTAACATGAGTCCTATATCGACATAACCTGAAAGGCCGCTCAGCAAGGAAGAAGCCACTGCTCCAAAACCGCCATAAAAAAAGACAGACTACGGTTTGCAACTGCACATGGGGACAAAGATCGTACTTTTTGGAGAAATATCCTCTGGTCTGATGAAACAAAAATAGAACCATTTGGCTATAATGACCATTGTTATGTTTGGAGGAAAAAGGGGGAGGCTTGCAAGCTGAAAGAACACCATCCCAACCGTGAAGCACAGGGGTGGCAGCATCATGTTGTGAGGGTGCTTTGCTGCAGGAGGGACTGGTGCACGTCACAAAATAGATGGCATCATGAGGAAAGAAAACTATGTGGATATATTGAAGCAACATCTGAAGACGTCAGTCGGGAAGTTGAAGCTTGGTCGCAAATGTGTCTTCCAAATGGACAATGACCCCAAGCATACTTCCAAAGTTGTGGCAAAATGGCTTAAGGACAACAAAGCCAAGGTATTGGAGTGGCCATCACAAAGCCCTGACCTCAATCCTATAGAAAATGTGTGTGCAGAACTGAAAAAGCGTGTGTGAGCAAGGAGGCCTATAAACCTGACTCAGTTACACCAGCTCTGTCAGGAGGAATGGGCCAAAATTCACCCAACTTATTGTGGGAAGCTTGTGGAAGGCTTCCCGAAATGTTTGACCCAAGTTAAACAATTTCAAGGCAATGCTACCAAATACTAATTGAGTGTATGTAAACTTCCGATCCACTGGGAATGTGATGAAAGAAATAAAAGCTGAAATAAATAATTCTCTCTACTATTACTCTGACATTTCACATTCTTAAAATAAAGTGGTGATCCTAACTGATCTAAGACAGGGAATTTTTACTTGGATTAAATGTCAGGAATTGTGAAAAACTGAGTTTAAATGTATTTGGCTTAGGTGTATGTAAACTTCCGACTTCAACTGGATAAGTTATCGAGACTGTCGACAAAATTTGAATTAAAGGTACACTGGAAAGGGATGGCTTAAGATAAATGTACTGAAAACCCAATTGAATGGAGACTCCATGAGAAACTGTTGGCCAGCAAGTGGGAGGGTTTTCAGTGTTTGAATGTAATGTATTCAGATAGAGCAGGGTAGCCACACCTGCAGAGCGAATTACGTGACTGAAAAAGTTAAGTCTGAATATCAAATACTGAGAAGTGCGTAGGAAAGGCGTGCATAGGAAAGACCTAAATTCCCTGGGACCCTGTTGAATAGTCCCAATGGTGAATAGTTCCCACATCTAAACATGCCTGTTCAAACAGTTAACATTGCAGTGTGTACTGACCTCTCTGTAGGATCTTCCTCAATGGGGTAGGAGAGAGGTTCATCGTCATCATTCGTCCACTCCTCACTGTCGTCTGTAACTGAGGGAGAACACACACAGTTTCACTTTTGACTGCAGTGTTTTTTTGGTAGTCTTTAACAAATCTACATTGAAACAAAAGTATACACCTCACACACGTGGTTATGGGCTTAAAAAAAAACAGATGACACCTGTACCATGTCAGATATAAAGTGGAAATGTATTCAATTTTGAGTTTGCATCCAAAATGACACTTTATATACATCTCAGAAGACTGAAATGTAACAAAATAGTTTGACATAGAAACACAAGATTTTCATCGGATTCTTTGAAATAATCTTTATTAATTATGAAAAATATGAATAACATTCCACCCATGAGGAGGCCAAAGAGGGTGCCTTGGTCATTGACTGCAGGAAAGGGATACATGTCATTTGGATCCACAATATGACTTGTGAGCACATGCACTAAATTAATAACTGTGGACAGCGGAGTACTTACAGCTGCCTGTATCATCCTGTAGTGGGTAGTGATTGGAAGTCCTGTTGCCCATCCTGGCCAGCTCTCCTCCCTGTTCTACCACAGTACTGCTGTCCTTATGGCTGATGGCATGAGAAGCCTTCTTCCCCAGCTCCAACATCTCCTTAATGTCCAGCTCCACCTGGCTCACTGAGATGTACCCATCTATACACACACAGATAAAACACTAACTACACCTGCTATTACTGAGATGTACCCATCTATACACACATAGATATAACACTAACTACACCTGCTATAACTGAGATGTACCCATCTATACACACACAGATAAAACACTAACACAGATAAAACACTAACTACACCTGCTATTACTGAGATGTACCCATCTACACACACAGATAAAACACTAACTACACCTGCTATTACTGAGATGTACCCATCTATACACACACAGATAAAACACTAACTACACCTGCTATTACTGAGATGTACCCATCTACACACACATAGATATAACACTAACTACACCTGCTATAACTGAGATGTACCCATCTATACACACACAGATAAAACACTAACTACACCTGCTATAACTGAGATGTACCCATCTACACACACAGATATATATAACACTAACTACACCTGCTATAACTGAGATGTACCCATCTATACACACACAGATAAAACACGAACTACACCTGCTATTACTGAGATGTACCCATCTATACACACATAGATATAACACTAGCTACACCTGCTATAACTGAGATGTACCCATCTATACACACACAGATAAAACACTAACTACACCTGCTATAACTGAGATGTACCCATCTATACACACATAGATATAACACTAACTACACCTGCTATTACTGAGATGTACCCATCTATACACACACAGATAAAACACTAACTACACCTGCTATTACTGAGATGTACCCATCTATACACACACATATATATATATAACACTAACTACACCTGCTATTACTGAGATGTACCCATCTACACACACAGATATATATAACACTAACTACACCTGCTATAACTGAGATGTACCCATCTATACACACAGATATATATAACACTAACTACACCTGCTATTACTGAGATGTACCCATCTATACACACATAGATATAACACTAACTACACCTGCTATAACTGAGATGTACCCATCTATACACACACAGATAAAACACTAACTACACCTGCTATTACTGAGATGTACCCATCTATACACACATAGATATAACACTAACTACACCTGCTATTACTGAGATTTACCCATCTATACACACACAGATAAAACACTAACACAGATAAAACACTAACTACACCTGCTATTACTGAGATGTACCCATCTACACACACAGATAAAACACTAACTACACCTGCTATAACTGAGATGTACCCATCTATACACACATAGATATAACACTAACTACACCTGCTATAACTGAGATGTACCCATCTACACACACACAGATAAAACACTAACTACACCTGCTATTACTGAGATGTACCCATCTATACACACATAGATATAACACTAACTACACCTGCTATAACTGAGATGTACCCATCTACACACACACAGATAAAACACTAACTACACCTGCTATTACTGAGATGTACCCATCTACACACACACAGATAAAACACTAACTACACCTGCTATAACTGAGATGTACCCATCTATACACACACAGATAAAACACTAACTACACCTGCTATTACTGAGATGTACCCATCTATACACACACACACACATAGATAAAACACTAACTACACCTGCTATAACTGAGATGTACCCATCTACACACACATAGATATAACACTAACTACACCTGCTATTACTGAGATGTACCCA
Source organism: Oncorhynchus mykiss (assembly GCF_057628025.1). Taxonomy (NCBI): domain Eukaryota; kingdom Metazoa; phylum Chordata; class Actinopteri; order Salmoniformes; family Salmonidae; genus Oncorhynchus; species Oncorhynchus mykiss. Next base: position 28,597,364 of record NC_143025.1, on the reverse strand, counting down.
TCTACACACACAGATATATATAACACTAACTACACCTGCTATAACTGAGATGTACCCATCTATACACACACAGATAAAACACTAACTACACCTGCTATTACTGAGATGTACCCATCTATACACACACACACATAGATATAACACTAACTACACCTGCTATAACTGAGATGTACCCATCTATACACACACACACACATAGATAAAACACTAACTACACCTGCTATAACTGAGATGTACCCATCTACACACACAGATATATATAACACTAACTACACCTGCTATAACTGAGATGTACCCATCTACACACACACAGATAAAACACTAACTACACCTGCTATAACTGAGATGTACCCATCTACACACACAGATATATATAACACTAACTACACCTGCTATAACTGAGATGTACCCATCTACACACACAGATAGTTTGTAAACACACATACATGTTGAATCCACCTGCAAGGCTGTTTTCACATACAGTAGGTCTTCAAGTAATGACAACACAACAACCTGTCTGGAATCCCACAATCAAGCAACTACTGTAGATGTTGAACTATTTGACTCATTTTATGCCCATCTGTATTTGTGTAAAGGTCAGGGGTTAGGTAGGTGTGTAACTTACATGTATTAGTGCTGTCCCTGGCTAGCCATTTTCCTTTGGGGCAGTTTGTGGTCCGTATGATGCTGACGATGTCCCTATTCTTCACAGACAGGTCGTCCTTACGTCCTTTAGATGCTACCGTCACTGTAGCCTGATATATAGCCTCCTCCTGACCTGTTATCTGCATACGCACGCAGGCATGCACACACAGTGAAAATATCATCTCAGCGGTCCCATACTGTATTGACTGTAGAGTGCGATGAATGCAATGTAAATCTGTTAATCCAGCTGTGCTTTACATTAATGTCCTACTCTGCTAGAGGGGCTGCTACTGTTGATATTACCCTGTGTATTAATCTGTGTTACTGATGGTTGTAGTGTAGTGTGCACTGTGTGTACTAGCAACACTTGGGTTAGGGTTATATGATGTTTCCTATAAATCCCACTCCCTCTCTTGTCGTTAGTAATCAGACTTGAGATCCAACAGTGACTTCTGTGAAAATCGTTCATAGACGTCATTGGGAGTTTTGCTCAAAAATGAAAGTTAACCATGTGAATACATCGCTCTGTGATAAGTGAAGTTACTACCGTGTAGCCATGATGTTCAGTTAATCTATCATCTTGAAGGAATGAAATCACACTGGTTTCTACTACCCAGAACACTATTCCGCTCTCCTCTCCTCTAAGGATCTCTCACCTTAAACTTCTTCATCTCATTTTCTTTCTTCTCTCTTTCTTTCTGCTCCTTCTTCTCTCTCTCTTTCTGTTCTTTCTTCTCCTTCTCCAGATATTGTTTTTCTTTCTTCTTCATATCTTTCTCCTCTGGGTTTTCCGGAGCAGGCCTCTTAAAAGACCAGCCACCCCTGGATGTTCCTTTAGTCTGAAAACAATAGGAAGATGAGGGTCATGTCTGATAAGATCTTCACTGGGTGATTTGATTCCCACAGGATGGATGCAGAGAAGTGTCTGAACGATAGAGGAGCTTTTACTGTGTGTAACACAGACCTGGGTCAAACATGGTCAAATATTAAGCTATCAACCAATCAAAAGACCCAGAATCTTCCTTACCGGAGGCTGAGTCTCAGCATATGGGTCTGTGAAAAGATAACAGGAAGATAAATAGTTAAGAAAACATGTTGACATCTGAAAACATATTTTATGTTAGTTCATCTTATTGGATGCAGTTATGGCTAGATAAGATCAAATCAATGAGAGCGGTAGCAATGCCAGTCTGTCTAGGGTCAATAGGAGAAAAGAGATAAACACGCATATCAGCTTCACTGCTAGAGACACTGGCCTACATAACATTACATACAGTACTCACATACTCAACATCTGACCTCATCTCACAGATTCACACCCACAGCTCGAAACGCTCATACTGGTGGATGGTATCTGAGTGAGAACTTAATGTAAGGTTCCCGTGTCTTACTCTTTGGTTCCTTCTTCTTCTTGGTGGGTTGACCCTTGACCTTCTGTTTGGCTGAGGGCATGTCTTCATTGGCTTTGTCACAGCTCTCAGAGGTGCCGTCTTCTGTCTCAGCTCTGGAGGGGTGGGGGTGTGGAACGGTCAGTCAGGGACAAGAACATGACATAGAACACTATTCTAGTAGAGAACGGGAGCTGGATGTGTTCTTTTTAAGGCAAGAATGGGGTACGTTTGAGAGAGAGTAAGAGTTAGCTGGTTGTGTTACCCTGCCTGTGGCTGGGGGTCCTGGCTGGAAGGGGAGGCAGGGACAGTTTCTTGGATTAACTCCACCCGAACCTCCAATGGAACCTCGACCAGCGGTTCTGATTCTGGAACTCTGTGGTCCTCGAATTCTGGAAGCCCCTCCCCCTCTTCCAGAATCTCCTGCTTTAGAAGCACTGTCTCTGGAATGTTGTCACCATATTCTCCATTCCCCCATTCTGACCCCTCTATCTCCACCAAGTCTGCAGGCTGGATTTCTAGGGCTTCTAGGGCCTCAAACTCGGGAACGTCAAGAGCAGGACCGGCTACGGAGAACTCTAGAGGAGCAGGAATCTCCCCAGCTGAAAAGAGAGACAGATAGTTACCCAACATGAAGAACCACATACTGATAACTACTCTATCCTTTCTCTTTTAGTTTCCCAGTTTATTAGTGTGTGTGTGTGTGTGTGTGTGTGTGTGTGTGTGTGTGTGTGTGTGTGTGTGTGTGTGAGAGATACAGTGCCTTGCAAAAGTATTCGGCCCCCTTGAACTTTGCGACCTTTTGCCACATTTCAGGCTTCAAACATAAAGATATAAAACTGTATTTTTTTGTGAAGAATCAACAACAAGTGGGACACAATCATGAAGTGGAACAACATTTATTGGATATTTCAAACTTTTTTAACAAATCAAAAACTGAAAAATTGGGCGTGCAAAATTATTCAGCCCCTTTACTTTCAGTGCAGCAAACTCTCTCCAGAAGTTCAGTGAGGATCTCTGAATGATCCAATGTTGACCTAAATGACTAATGATGATAAATACAATCCACCTGTGTGTAATCAAGTCTCCGTATAAATGCACCTGCACTGTGATAGTCTCAGAGGTCCGTTAAAAGCGCAGAGAGCATCATGAAGAACAAGGAACACACCAGGCAGGTCCGAGATACTGTTGTGAAGAAGTTTAAAGCCGGATTTGGATACAAAAAGATTTCCCAAGCTTTAAACATCCCAAGGAGCACTGTGCAAGCGATAATATTGAAATGGAAGGAGTATCAGACCACTGCAAATCTACCAAGACCTGGCCGTCCCTCTAAACTTTCAGCTCATACAAGGAGAAGACTGATCAGAGATGCAGCCAAGAGGCCCATGATCACTCTGGATGAACTGCAGAGATCTACAGCTGAGGTGGGAGACTCTGTCCATAGGACAACAATCAGTCGTATATTGCACAAATCTGGCCTTTATGGAAGAGTGGCAAGAAGAAAGCCATTTCTTAAAGATATCCATAAAAAGTGTCGTTTAAAGTTTGCCGCAAGCCACCTGGGAGACACACCAAACATGTGGAAGAAGGTGCTCTGGTCAGATGAAACCAAAATTGAACTTTTTGGCAACAATGCAAAACGTTATGTTTGGCGTAAAAGCAACACAGCTGAACACACCATCCCCACTGTCAAACATGGTGGTGGCAGCATCATGGTTTGGGCCTGCTTTTCTTCAGCAGGGACAGGGAAGATGGTTAAAATTGATGGGAAGATGGATGGAGCCAAATACAGGACCATTCTGGAAGAAAACCTGATGGAGTCTGCAAAAGACCTGAGACTGGGACGGAGATTTGTCTTCCAACAAGACAATGATCCAAAACATAAAGCAAAATTTACAATGGAATGGTTCAAAAATAAACATATCCAGGTGTTAGAATGGCCAAGTCAAAGTCCAGACCTGAATCCAATTGAGAATCTGTGGAAAGAACTGAAAACTGCTGTTCACAAATGCTCTCCATCCAACCTCACTGAGCTCGAGCTGTTTTGCAAGGAGGAATGGGAAAAAATGTCAGTCTCTCGATGTGCAAAACTGATAGAGACATACCCCAAGCGACTTACAGCTGTAATCGCAGCAAAAGGTGGCGCTTAAGTATTAACTTAAGGGGGCTGAATAATTTTGCACGCCCAATTTTTCAGTTTTTGATTTGTTAAAAAAGTTTGAAATATCCAATAAATGTCGTTCCACTTCATGATTGTGTCCCACTTGTTGTTGATTCTTCACAAAAAAATACAGTTTTATATCTTTATGTTTGAAGCCTGAAATGTGGCAAAAGGTCGCAAAGTTCAAGGGGGCCGAATACTTTCGCAAGGCACTGTATGTTTGTCTGTGTGCAATGTAATGTGGTTTTCTACTGTGGTTTGTGAACACACTGCTGTGGAGCTCTTTAGTGACAGAACATGTCCAGTGTGAGGAGAGGTGGGTAGGATGTACCATGGGCGGTCAGGTTCATGGAGGGGAGTCGTAGGGGTTTCTCTTGCAGGGGTCGCACGGTGGAGGCCTCCGGAAGGCACCTCCTCGAGAGAGGAGGGGGTGCCTCCAACAGGTCTGGTATCACGTCCCCTGCTATCCTCTCCAACACAGGAAACGCCTGCCCTAAAGAGAGAGAGAAAAAGGTTCAATATAAGGCTTGGGCATGTATACCATATATACAGTATACCAGGGTATTTTGAAATGACAGTATGAAGCTTGGGCTGTGTGTGCTATGCCGCTGCTTAAAACTATAAGTTAACTAAGATGTGCCAATTAAATGATCTCCAGCGCAGGGCTCCTGGGTCGTCAATAGTTACCAGAGCCAGTCATAAACCCTGCCTATTTCTACACTGTAAAATGTGATGTTAAACCTTGCTAGTGGCTAGCTTGCAAGATCAAACTTATTGGTTACAGCAGAGACAATCAATCCCCTCCTGGATCAAGATCCCTGCTGCCTAAATTTGTTCTATGCTTCATTTTTTAAAATTATAATAATATTTTTTAGCATTTGGAAAGAAATAGAGCCCCTTGTCGGTACTGCTGGTAACACTGTATACCCTGGTATGGTACAGGAACGGTATGAAGGTATGAAAATCTGGATACAGCCCAAACCTTTTCAATACTAAGAAAGATAAAGCAGTGAAAACTACAGTGTGTAGGTTGTTGTTTTGTTGTAGTGCAACGCCGTGAAGCGAGAGTCTGAGTGGTTGAACTGGCCTGTTCACTAGGTCAGCCGGGAGGAACACTCTGCTTAACTGATAACTACATTCCTCAAATTAAAACGATGTAATCATCACCAACAAGAGAGTTGGAACACAAGCAGCAGCACCCAGTCATGCTAACTTTGACAGAAACACTGCCCCATAGTGACACACCAAAGATAGTTTAAATACCTCTCTTTCTCCGTCCTACTCTCCCCCTTCTCCTCCTCACCTATGCCCTACTCTCCCCCTTTTCCTTCTCACCTACGCCCTACTCTCCCCCTTCTCCTCCTCACCTACGCCCTACTCTCCCCCTTCTCCTCCTCACCTACGCCCTACTCTTCCCTTCCCCTCACCTACGCCCTACTCTCCCCTTCTCCTCCTCACCTACGCCCTACTCTCCCCCTTCTCCTCCTCACCTACGCCCTACTCTCCCCCTTCTCCTCCTCACCTACAGGTATTCGACCTTCTCTGCTGTTCCGTGTCTACAGCGTTGCAACAACAACCACATAACACCTACTGCAGGCCAGGGACTCTCTGGCAGCCTAGATCCAGCAGCATACCTGACCTCCTGCATACCAACCTAGCTGACACCCTCTTAAGATATCTAAACCATTCCACCATGCAAAGTCTTACCTAGGGTGTAGGGGTGAGCTGCACTCCTGTGTACTTCATGTTCAGAGTGAGTACAAAAGTAGAGTGAACAGAAAAAGGAGAGATATATAGAATGAAAGAAAGAGCGAGGAAGAGAGAGAACAAGGGCCTTAGGGAAAGAGAGATGCAGACACTTACTAACGTCAACACTGTTGACCAGGGACGGTTTCAGGGGTGTAGGGGGCCCCGCCCCGGCCTGGTCATCGTAGTCGATTGGTGGGAGCTCAGGGAGGGATTTGTGGGGGAGTGGGGGTTGGTCCTCTATGGTGGGTGTGGTCAAAGGGCTGGGAGAAAAGAGATGGAGTTAATTAGATGGTAATAATAACAATATGGTTATTTAACAGACTCTTATCTAAAGCGACTGGGGGATGAGCAATGGACAGGAAACGCTATATGTTAGGATAATATGTCAGGATAATATGTCAGGATAATATGTTGGGATAGTATGTTAGAATAGTTGATGTTAACGTTAATGTGTATGTATTAAAGGTATATTGTGCACCTGCCACACTTTCTCTTGGCCTTCTCCAGAGCATCGAAGATGATCTCTGTTCCTCTTTTTTTTGGTGGACTCATTTCCTCTGCTCGCCCTAGAGCCGACAGGGCTGAGAGTGGTCGTTCCTGGACCGACACGAGGCTCTCAGGCTGGGGGGACGGGGGTGTGACTGGGGGGTCCACCGCTGGGGAAAGGGGTGTGTGAGAGGGAGGTGGAGAGGCAGAGGCCTCGACTACAACAGCAGCATCCACTACTACAGACTCAGGTTCAGGTACAAGTTCAGGAGCTGGAGGTGGAGGTGGAGAGGGGGTAGGGTCAGTGGGTGGGGGTGGCCTGGCAATAGCAGGTCGACGTGGGGTGGCTATAGTGGGTGGTGGTAAGGTGGAGATAGCAGAGGGGTTAGGGGTGACTGGGGGAGTTGGTACCGGGCTGGGTAGGGCAGGAACAGGGGAAGGGGTAGGGCTGGGGGGAACCAATACAGAAAGGGTGGGGGCTGGGATGGTCTCAGCTGAGGTTTCTAACTCCAGGGTAAGGGGGGCAACAGGAATGGGCTCAACGATAGGAGGGTCAGGGATCATTGGAATGGGGTCGAGTGGTGTAGCGACTGTAATGGTTTCAGCTGCTGGTGCAGGCATCAGGGTGGAGGGTAACAGCTCAGAGGGTAAGAGGGCATCTAGTACTGGGGCAGGTTTCGGGGCAAGGGGTAAGAGGGTAATGTGAGCTGCTGGGGCCGGTGGGATGAGGGCAGTTGGTGTGGGTATATTAGCATGGGGTGATGGGGTTCTGAAGGTTGTTAGAGCGATGAGAGGTTCAGGGCCAGCCATGTCTGGGCTGGCTATGTCCAACATGGGGAGAGGAGGAAACTCATCTTTCCTCTCTTTCCCTTTCTTCCCTGATTTCACAGGCTTCCCGATGCCCCGAAAACCCTTCTTCTTTACTGTTGCATATATGGGCGGTGGCGAAGAATCTTCCAGCTCGACACTACCCCCCTTAAACCCCCTAGGGGACAGCAGGGACACCTTCTTGTTCTTAATGACTAGGTCTGCCTCTGTCTTCTGTTTCTGGTCCAGCAGATCTTCTACATCGTCTTTCCCGCCATTCATCTCTCTATCTGCCTTTTCTTTGTCAGCCTCTGCCTTCTTTTTACCTAGTAATTTCACCTTCCCCTCATTCTTGTCTTTTCCCTTTACCTTCTTCTCATTTCCCTTGAAGATGACTCGGGGTGCGATGTCACCCTTCCCCTGGAGGGAGGTGAGGAGGGAGGGTCGAGCTCCGGGCGTTAGGCTGCGTGAGTTGGAGGGTGTGTGTGATGTGGGGCTGAAGGAAGGAAGGGAGTTTGTTGGGCTGTGAGGAGGGGACAGGACTTTAGGTTTCACAGGAAGGGCAGGTTTGGTCCTTGGCTGCTTCAGCAGCACTTCCTCATATTGGAACTTTGCCCTCAAGGACTTGAAGTCCAGATCTTCTTCCTGAGAGAGAGATAAAGGAGGGGAGGGGGTGAGATGGGTGGAAAACAGATACCTCAGGAGAAAGGAATCATAATTTAATTTCAAATCACAGGTTATCTTTGAGCCCTTCCTAACTGTACTCTCTCTCTCTCTCTCTCTCTCTCTCTCTCTCTCTCTTCATAGTCTAAATCAACATAAAATAAAACAAACTAAGTGACCGGATAATCCAGTGTTCCTCCTAGATAACTTTCAAGGCGGAGTGCACAACTGCCATTGGCAACAAAAATGCCAATAGAAACCCAGTAGCCAGCTTTAGCATGAATCACTCTGTCCTGCTATACCACATCATATTTCCACCATCCATACACACACACTGAGAGACAAATACAGATATTTAAAATCAAATCAGAAGTTATTACAAAAAGTGTTGCCCTTACCTGCACTAAATAATGTGACATTTATTAATATTCCTCTTAAGAGTCACAATTATGAAAACTTAGGACACTAAAGAGGCAATTCTACTGACTCTGAAAAAAATGCCCAGGGTCCCTGCTCATCTGTGTGAGGAAGGAGGCATGAGGACTGCAGATGTGGCCAGGGCAATAAATTGCAATGTCCATACTGTGAGACGCCGAAGACAGCGTTACAGGGAGACAGGACGGACAGCTGATCGTCTTTGCAGTGGCAGACCACTTGTGACAACACCTGCACAGGATTGGTACATCCGAACATCACACCTGCGGGACAGGTACAGGATGGCAACAACAACTGCCCGAGTCACACCAGGAGCACACAATCCCTCCATCAGTGCTCAGACTGTCCACAATAGGCTGTGAGAGGCTGGACTGAGGGCTTATAGGCCTGTTGTAAGGCAGGTCCTCACCAGACATCACCGGCAACAACGTCGCCTATGGGCACAAACCCACCGTCGCTGGACCAGACAGGACTGGCAAAAAGTGCTCTTCACTGACGAGTTGCGGTTTTGTCTCACCAGGGGTGACGGTCGGATTCACGTTTGTCGTCGAAGGAATGAGCGTTACATCAAGGCCTGTACTCTGGAGCGGGATCGATTTGGAGGAGGGTCCGTCATGGTCTGGGGCGGTGTGTCACAGCATCATCGGACTGAACTTGTTGTCATTGCAAGCAATCTCAAGGCTGTGCGTTACAGGGAAGACATCCTCCTCCCTCATGTGGTACCCTTCCTGCAGGCTCGTCCTGACATGACCATCCAGCATGACAATGCCACCAGCCATACTGCTCGTTCTGTGCGTGATTTCCTGCAAGACAGGAATGTCAGTGTTCTGCCATGGCCAGTGAAGAGCCCGGGTTTCAATCCCATTGAGCATGTCTGGGACCTGTTGGATCGGAGGAGGAGGGCTAGGGCCATTCCCCCCAGAAATGTCCAGGAACTTGCAGTGCCTTGGTGGAAGAGCGGGGTAACATCTCACAGCAAGAACTGACAAATCTGATGCAGTCCATGAGGAGGAGATGCACTGCAGTACTTAATGCAGCTGGTGGCCACACCAGATACTGACTGTTACTTTTGATTTTGACCCCCCCTTTGTTCAGGGACACATTACTCCATTTCTGTTAGTCACATGTCTGTGGAACTTGTTCAGTTTATGTCTCAGTTGTTGAACCTTGTTATGTTAATACAAATATTAACACATGTTAAGTTTGCTGAAAATAAACGCAGTTGACAGTGAAAGGACGCTTCTTTTTTTGCTGAGTTTATATCTGAGAGATCAGGATATTATTATTGTTAATCCCCCCGCCCCCAACTTTGGTGTTCTGAATAGCCTCAATTCGTATACAAGGTGTCAAAGCGTTCCACAGGGATGTTGGCCCATGTTGACTCCAATGCTCCCAACAGTGTCAAGTTGGCTGGATGTCCTTTTGCTGGTGGACAGTTCTTGATATACACAGGACACTGTTGAGCATGAAAAACCCAGCAGCATTGCAGTTCTTGACACAAACCGGTGCGCCTGGCACCTAATACCATACCCCGTTCAAAGGCACTTAAATATTTTGTCTTACCCATTCATCCTATGAATGGCACACATACACAATCCATGCCTCAATTGTCAAAAATAAAAATGTTTTTAACCTGTCTCCTCCCCTTCATCCACACTATTGAAGTGAACTTAACAAGTGACACCATTAAGGAATCATAGCTTTCACCTGAATTAAACTAATCAGTCTGTCATGGAAAGTGTTCTTAATGTTATGTACACAATGTATATAGCGCCATCAGAAGGTATTCACACCCCTTGACTTTTTTCACATGTTGATGCGTTACAGCCTGAACTTAATAAAATGTATTACATTTAGATTGTTTTGCTACAGGCTTAAACACAATACTCCATAATGTTAAAGTGGAATAATGTTTTAATTTTTTTTTTTCAATTTAATAAAAAATGAAAAGCTGAAATGTCTTGAGTCAATACACTTGAAGTCGGAAGTTTACATACACCTTAGCCAAATACATTTCAACTCAGTTTTTCACAATTCCTGACATTTAATCCTAGTAAGAATTCCCTATCTTAGGTCAGTTAGGATAACCAATTAATTTTAAGAATGTGAAATGTCAGAATAATAGTAGCGAGAATTATTAATTTAAGCTTTTATTTCTTTCATCACATTCCCACTGGGTTAGAAGTTTACATACACTCAATTAGTATTTGGTAGCATAGCCCTTAAATTGTTTAACTTGGGTCAAACGTTTTGGGTAGCCTTCCACAAGCTTCCCACAATAAGTTGGCACAATTTTGGCCCATACCTCCTGACAGAGCTGGTGTCACTGAGTCAGGTTTGTAGGCCTCCTTGCTCACACACGCTTTTTCAGTTCTGTCCACAAATTTTCTATAGGATTGAGGTCAGGGCTTTGTGATGGCCACTCCAATACCTTGACTTTGTTGTCCTTGAGCCAATTTGTTACAACTTTGGAAGTATGCTTGGGGTCATTGTCCATTTGGAAGACACATTTGCGACCAAGCTTTAACTTCCTGACTGATGTCTTGAGGTTGACTCAAATTATGTCAATCAGAAGCTTCTAAAGCCATGACATAATTTTCTGGAATTTTCCAAGCTGTTTAAAGGCACAGTCAACTCTGTGTATGTAAACTTCTGACCTACTGGAATTGTGAGACAGTGAATTATAAGTGAAATAATCTGTCTGTAAACAATTGTTGCAAAAATTACTAGTGTCATGCACAAAGTAGATGTCCTAACCGACTTGCCAAAACTATAGTTTGTTAACAAGAAATTTGTGGTGGTTGAAAAACAAGTTTTAATGACTCCAACCTAAGTGTATGTAAACTTCCGACTTACACTGTAACTATTCAACCCCCTTGTTATGGCAAGCCTAAATATGTTCAGGAGTAAAAATGTGCTTAACAAGTCACATAATAAGGTGCATGGACTCACTCGGTGTGCAATAATAGTGTTTAACAAGATTTTTGAAAGACTGCCTCATCTCTGTATCCCACACATACAATTATCTGTAAGGTCCCTCAGTTGAGCAGTGAATTTCAAACAGAGATTCCTCCACAAAGACCAGGGAGATTTCCCAATGCCTCAGAAAGAAGGGCATCTATTGGTAGATGGGTAAAAAAAAAAGTAGACATTGAATATCCCTTTGAACATGGTGAAGTTGTTAATTGCACTTTGGAGGGTGTATCAATACACCCAGTCACTATAAAGATACAGGTGCCCTTCCTCACTCAGTTGCCAGAGAGGGAGGAAACCGCTCAGGGATTTCACCATGAGGTCAATAATGGCGGCGGAAAAGAAGGCTGACGTTTTACGTGTTCCTATCCAATTGTGTGTTGTTGTTTTTTTCTTTGCAACTTCTTTTTTTTCTCTTATTTTGTACATAATGTTTTTTCTATCGTCTCTAATAACCAAAAATAACTTCTGGACATCAGAACTGTGATTACTCACCACAAACTGGCAGAATCCTTTTTTTCCTTTAACAAGTCTGACGAGCCCAACGTGAATGACATACTGCCTTCCCCGGCACAGGCCCAGATCCCCGTAATTTGCTTAAAGAGAAGGCAGAGAAAAAGGGGCCGGAGGGCGGGCTGCCTTCTGTGAATTCGTGGGCGGTCGAATAAACCCCCACTGCCTTCCATTCTGCTAGCAATCTTTTCAATCTTTGGAAAATAAAATCGATGACCTGCGTGGAAGATTAAACGACCAACAGGACATTCAAAACTGTAATATCTTATGCTTCACGGAGTCGTGGCTGAACGATGACATTATCAACATACAGCTGTCTGGTTATACGCTCTACCAGCAGGTTTGAACAGCGGTATCTGGTAAGACAAGGGGTGGGTGACTATGTATTTTTGTAAATAACAGCTGGTGCACGATACCTAAGGAAGTCTTGAGGTTTTGCTCGCCTGAGGTAGAGTATTTCATGATAAGCTGTAGACCACACTATCTACCTAGAGAGTTTTCATCTGTATTTTTTCGTAGCTGTCTACATACCACCACAGACTGATGCTGGCACTAAGACCGCACTCAATGAGCTGTATTCCGCCATTAAGCAAACAGGAAAATGCTCACCCAGAGACGGCGCTCCTAGTGGCCGGGGACTTTAATGCAGGGAAACTTAAATCGGTCTTACCAAATTTCTATCAGCATGTTAAATGTGCAACCAGAGGAAAAGAATCCTGGACGACCTTTACTCCACACACAGAGACGCATACAAAGCTTTCCCTTGCCCTCCATTTTGCCAATCTGACCATAATTCTAGCCTCCTAATTCCTGCTTACAAGCAAAAAGCACCAGTGACTCGATCAATAAAAAAGTGGTCAGATGAAGCAGATGCTAAACTAAAGGACTGTTTTGCTAGCACAGACTGGAATATATTTTGGAATTCGTCCGATGGCATTGAGGAGTACACCACATCAGTCATTGTCTTCATCAATAAGTGCATCGATGACGTCGTCCCCACAGTGACCGTACGTTCATACTCCAATCAGAAGCCATGGATTACAGACAACATCTGCACTGAGCTAAAGGCTAGAGCTGCCGCTTTCAAGGAGCGTGACTCTAACCCGGAAGCTTATAAGAAATCTTGCTATGCCCTCCGACGAACCATCAAACAGGCAAAGCGTCAATATAGGACTAAGATCGAATTGTACCACCCCGGCTCTGATGCTCGTCGAATGTGGCAGAGTTTGCAAACCATTACAGACTACAAATAAAGCACAGCCGAGAGCTGCCCAGTGACACGAGCCTACCAGATGAGCTAAACTGCTTCTATGCTCGCTTCGAGGCACATAACACTGAAACATGCATGAGAGCACCAGCTGTTCCGGAAGACTGTGTGATCACGCTCTCCGCAGCCGACGTGAGTAAGACCTTTAAGCAGGTCAACATTCACAAGGCCGCAAGGCCAGACGGATTACCAGGGCGTATACTGCGAGCATGCGCTGACCAACTGGCAAGTGTCTTCACTGACATTTTCAACCTCTCCCTATCCAAGTCTGTAATACCAACATGTTTTAAGCAGACCACCATAGTCCCTGTGCCCAAGAACACTAAGGTAACCTGCCTAAATAACTATAGCACATCTATAGCCATGAAGTGCTTTGAAAGGCTGGTCATAGCTCACATCAACACCATTATCCCAGAAACCCTAGACACACTCCAATTTGCATACCGCCCTAACAGATCCACAGATGATGCAATCTCTACTGCACTCCACACTGCCCTTTCCCACATGGACAAAAGGAACACTTATGTGAGAATGCTATTCATTGACTACAGCTCGGCACACAACACCAAAGTGCCCTCAAAGCTCATCAATAAGTTAAGGACCCTGGGACTAAACACCTCCCTCTGTAACTGGATCCTGGACTTCCTAACGGGCCGCCCCCAGGTCGTAAGGGTAGGTAACAACACTTCTGCCACGCTGATCTCCAACACAGGGGCCCCTCAAGGTTGCGTGCTCAGTCCCCTCCTGTACTCCCTGTTCACTCATGACTGCACGGCCAGGCACGACTCCAACACCATCATTAAGTTTGCCGATGATACAACAGTCACCGACAACAACGAGTCAGCCTATTGGGAGGAGGTCAGAGACCTGGCCGTGTGGTGCCAGGACAACAACCTCTTCCTCAATGTGATCAAGACAAAGGAGATGATTGTGGACTACAGGAAAAGGAGGACCGAACACTCTCCCATTCTAGTCTCGCTATTGTTATCTTACTGCTGCTCTTTAATTACCTCTTACTTTTATTTCTTATTCGTATTTTCTTTTTTTTTTTAAACTGCATTGTTGGTTAGGGGCTCATAGTTAAGCACTTCACTGTAAGGTCTATTCCAAAACATGCATCCTGTTTGCAACAAGGCACTAAAGTAATACTGCAAAAAAATGTGGCAAAGCAATTCACTTTTTGTTATGTTTGGGGCAAATCCATTACAACACATTACTGAGTACTTACCACTCTCCATATTTTCAAGCATTGTGGTGGCTGAATCATGTTATAGGTATGCTTGTAATCATTAAGGACTGGGGAGCTTTAAAGGATAAAAAATACATGGAATGGAGCTAAGAACTGGCAAAATCCTAAAGGAAAACTTGCTTCAGTCTGCTTTCCACTAGACACTTGGAGATGAATTCACCTTTCAGCAGGACAATAACCTAAAACACAAGCCCAAATCTACACTGGAGTTTCTGAAAATAATAATGGGCAAATGTTGCGCAATCCAGGTGTGGAAAGCTCTTAAAGACTTACCCAGAGAACTGTAATCGCTGCCAAAGGTGCTTCTGCTAAGTATGGGCTCGGGGGTGTGAATACTTATGTAAATTATATATCTCTGTATTTCATTTTCAATACATTTACAAACATTTCTAAAAACATGTTTTCACTTTGTCATTATGGTGTGGTGTGTGTAGATGGGTGAGAAAACCATTTGTTTTAATTATTTTTCAATTCTGTCTGTAACACAATTTTTTGGGGAATAAGTCAAGGGGTATGAATACTTTCTGAAGGCACTGTACATCCATTCATTTTTAAAACTGGCACAGGGCTACCTTCCAAATAGTCTTGTGAGGCTTGTGGGGGTCCCAGACCAAAACAACCGAGAATCTGAGAATCTCACCCAAACTGTTTAGAGACTACAGACAGAAGTTGGCAGATCAGAGGTACTGAATTCAGACTAATCCCATGATGCTTGAGGTCGTCATAGAGTAAAACCGAGAACACCACCGTGTTCATGAGACTGTCATCATTCCATAGAGCATTAGTTTGTAGCTCAAACCGTTTATCTGGATATCTCATTGTCTGACAAACACTGCTGTAGCTCAGCCACCTTCCACAACAGATGTGGAAGGCCGCCATTGGCGGATGTAGTGGTTTGAGACGCAGCCCATGCAAAAAAATATATATATATCTCTAGTTTAAACAGACAGATTTTGATAGGCATTTTTTATTATGCCAATTCGATTTCCCGCGGGGTCAATGACATCGACTTTAGAAGGTAAACAATACAGCCATATCTAGTAATAAACCAGAGAGAAAAACCACCAACTAATAGTTGTTGAGACAAGAAGCATGGGCATCATGCCAACTCCCTATCTAACTATACAGTAATAGAAAATGTAACAGTGGCACGGAACTCTATTCGTGAACCATGGTTTGGTTATAACAGCACGGCGCTGTGTGTGTCCGCGAGAGAGAATGAGACGAGTCTTAGTACTGAAAGTGTAATAACACCAGATAAGGTTTACCTGGTCCATCGTGCGTAATTCAACCAGCAACAGACAGCTATGGGTAGCCTTGTTCCACCTCTATTCTCGCTTTATCCAGGTGGCAACTTCAGCCTCTCATTCTGGCTAGTTCCGTTAACGTCCTTACACCAAGCAGTTACACAAAACAGTCAACACAATAACTCGGAATAACTTTCTCCAGTGTCAACAGTCCAGGAGGCTACCGGCAAAATGTTACTGTTCTCGCCTACTAACAGAGGATTAGACTGGTCTACAGACCCTTACATTGAACTACTCTCTCTCCGCATGTGTTTCTTAGCTGGTTTGGTTCTGGGATGGAAGTCAGGTTGGAATTCTCTCTCCCACGCTCATAGAAATATTCACGCGCACATCGCAGAAACGGTCCGTCCAGTTAAACCGGTCCGGCGGTGTCGAGAGCTAAAGGCAGTTCAACGCAACGTGTATGATGCACTTTCTGACACCTCTCATCCAACAGGAATGTTGTCCGGCATGCAGTGTGTGTCATTCCTCGTAGCTGGTGCCATAGAAGCGCGATTGTTTTCCAACCACAATGAAATAGGCCGTTACAGTTGAGTCATATCACAAATGTTCGGCAAAACAGGTAAATGACATGGACGTGATAGCTTATATCCTATTGCTGTGTGTGCCTATGGCAGTGATATATGTAGGCCTATGCCCATGTTGCCCATAGCTAGCTTTATTACGTCTTCCAGACAAACAGAGACAATGAAATAAGACAGCTTGAGGAGTCTGTCAGCATTCCAAGAACAGGTGTATTTAAACTGCATTCAGAAGACACAAGCCATACAAGATACAGAAACACAGATTTAAATGGATTGTGTAAAAACGTGGACATAATAATACGTTGTGTGTACTCAATATGGCTAGTTAGAGAAACATAGAGTACAGGTGTACTGTAGGATATTATTCATACAAGTAGTCTACTGAACCTTCATTAAAGCCATCCTGTGTCTATCAGGCAGGTGAGAGAAGACAAAGAGATTAGGCGCGCACACGTCACATGCGTAGTGATCACCCGGAACCAGCTGTCATTGGGATGTGTTTAATAGGAACTGTAATACATGGTGGAGATGTAAATCAACAGAAAATAAAAGTCCTCTAAAAATCCACTGTAGAATGCTGTTGTATTCATAAAGATAAAAAATAATGTGTCAATTTACATTAAGAAACCGCTATCTGAGGTAAGGTTAAAATATGTCTAGAAATGTTACGTAATCAAACAGCATTTTTTTCCCTTTTTAGTCCACTTCCTCATCTTCTTCTTCTATTGTCCAAACGTCGTTATTAATCAGTTGTCAGTCCAGAGAAGTCTAATTACACAGAGATTCTGGCCATAAAATAGGGAGTCATTGGCATCACAGTTGATGTAGTACTAGCAGAGACAGACGGACGGATAGACCGGCCGACAGACAGACATGGAGGCAGACAGCTGAGCAGGGCTAGGGGCTGATGACAGACATACAGCTGTAGGGAGTGTCTGGTGTGGTTGTGATGATGGGTAATGCTCCCGTCACTCAGACTGAGAGATTATATGACGCACAGACAGGAGGATGGTATGACTGTACGAGGTTACAGGGCACATGGATATTGATCAACAAAGGACTGCAGTGTAGACGAGGTCTGAGTTAGGGAAAGACACTTATAGGATCATAGACCAAACAACGTCAGGGGTTGAGAGAGCAACAGAAACCTGGACAGACAGACAGACAGACAGACAGACAGACAGACAGACAGACAGACAGACAGACAGACAGAGGAGATGTTGGTATTGCTTGATACCTTCTGGTAGCCTAACTGAAGCCTGCCTATTTTATGGCACGGAAGTCCTGCGGACAGAATGATCATTGTTGTTGTTGTTGTTATTATTATTATTTACAAAATGAGTTTGGCAAACCAACGATCAGGTCTCTTAAAGCCATGTGAATGTGCAACTCCAGTAGAGCTGACAGTAGAGCGTCTTGATGGATTTATAAAATAAAAACTCAATTTCCCCTTGTCTGTTTTAATCGATATTGTACAAAAGCTATTATAGAGAATGAGCAGTTCAATCACAGAATCAGTTAGTTTGGCAACATCCATCCGAAGGCGGAGGTGCCTGGTAATTTGGCAATGTTCGTCCATGCCAGGCGGTGCCCGTTAGGCTGGCAACATCCATGCCCCGCTGAGTCCATTCCCTCTGAAGCCTTCCCTCTGAATCTGTCTGAGAAGAGACATTTGGCAAAACACTGTGTCGGTGTGTGTGTGTGTGAGTAGCTCCCAGAGAGTCTGTTTCTGCATAGTCATCCAGCAGACGCTCACATGAAGGTGAAACACCCAAACAGCCAATCAGATGCCAAGATCCCAATAAACTGGCTAATCAAAAATAAGGATCCCAGCATACCATTCCGGCCTCGTCCCACAGGATCCACTCGCTACAGACACTCATTTGGTCCATGTCTGATAACACTGTGTGAGTTAGGAAGGGAGACAACACTTGGCCCAGTCCCCTTTTGGCAGCATAGTCTCTAGCAACGTTTGATGGAGGGAGAGAGAGAGAGAGACGGAGAGATGAATGAATGAAAAGAGAGTAGAGGGAGTAGATGGAGCGTTCTATCCTTTGTTAGAGGGGTGGCCAGGCTGCTGCTTGAGAGGAGTAACACACACACACACACACACACATCGGGTTGGTTGGTCAGCGTTGGTTGGTCAGTCCAGTGTCCAGTGTCCAGTGTGTCTCTTTATTTCTTCCCTTTGTTGACCTGGGCGTAGAGAGGATCCTTTCCCTGCAGACAGAGATCCTTCCCCTGTAGACAGAGAGAGAGGAGACACTGTTAGCATGTTAGCATTAGCATGACCCACTTGGTCTGAACTAGACCTGGTTTTCAAATACTTTATTTGTGCCTGTTTGAGCTTGTCTGGCTCATCAAACCAGTAAAAAAGTCCAAAAACCACAAACCCTACCCATGTGGCACTCCAGGTAGACTCAAGCAAACACTCAAAGTACAAGTACTTGGACCCGAGTCGGGCCTGAACCCAGGTCCCCTTCTGTCTACATACTCCTTAGTCTCAAGTCCCAGTTTCAACACATTCAGTTCCTGTTGTCAACACCAGAGGGCAGTAGCACCCTGCTACAGACAGAGAGACCAGCCACGCTGCTGGGTCGAGTGTATTGCTGTATGCATAGATAGAGCATTAGTGATGGATGAAATCTATACAGTTACATATAGGGGTATTCTCATTGATGATATATCGTATCGTATTGTTTTAGCAATATCGCAATATAACTTTTGCTCTAGTCGGTTGTACCTGCACCAAAACTCCAGTATTTTTCCTTCATAGCTTGTTCTCCATCTTCTTTTTAAAAAGGGAGCCAATTTGTTTTCAGCACTTTTATTGCCATGATTGATAAAAACAGGTTTTGTCATGGCTCTCTCTTGTCCCTCTGCAGCAGACATGTGGCGAACAATACGTTTGGACCATGGAATCGCATTAAAATCACAGTATTGAATCGCAATACATATAGAATTGTGATAATCGAGAGAATCGCAATACATATCGTATCGGCACCTAAGTATATATCATGAGGTCCCTGGCAATTCCCAGCCCTATAGTGTGTGTGTGTGTGTGTGTGTGTGTGTGTGTGTGTGTGTGTGTGTGTGTGTGACTGGGAGACTCGTTATTATGACCCAAGTCTGTCTCCCTCCTACAGCAGTGTGTGTGTGTGTGTGTGTGTGTGTGTGTGTGTGTGTGTGTGTGTACAGGAGTGCATGTGAAAGTGTGTACGTGCGTGCATGCGTGGTGTGTAGGAGACTTGAAGGGGAGAACATATCCCAGCAGGTCTGATGGCTGTCTGCAGAGTAGTGATTGGGTTTAGGATTCTTCATGGGTTTTAATTCATGCAAATGAATAGCAGCCTGTCATTAGTGGCGGCAGCCCAGTATTAGTGATGAAAACACTGTCATTACATAGTTCCCTGTGTGTGGGCCTGACTGACACCCTTATCCTTACACACAATGTTCTATATAAGCAGATTCATTGTGTCAGAGATCATGTAAAGCCACTGCCAGTGGTGGAAAGTCTCTCAATGCAAAACATTCTGTTAACCTGAAAGGCAGTCTAGGATATATACATTTTTACATCCCATTATATACCATATATTATAAACTGGGTGGTTCAAGCCCTGAATGCTGATTGGCTGACAGCCGTGGTATATCAGACGGTATACCACTGGTATGACATAACATTTATTTGTACTGCTGTTGGTAACTGGTTTCCGCGATGCGTCGTGCCTAAGAACAGCCCTTAGCCGTGGTATATTGGCCATATACCACACCTCCTCGGGCCTTATTGCTTCATTATACTAGGGCTGTGACAATACCAGTATCGCAATATTTATTCCATGGCAAAGATGTAGCTATGCATGACAAACAGAACACAACATCATGACAGCATGGCCATGCACATTAAGGAAGTCATCCGATTGTTTTAAAGACACACACTGCAGTAATACTCACACACCTCTGGTGGCTATAGGGAGAGCAAACACAGATACACAACAACAACACACACACACAGGTGCAGAACCACACAACACAACCACAGGCAGTCAGACACATCATGCCACCATCAGAGCAAGCAGCAGGCAGGATGAGAGAGAAGGGAGAGATACAAAGGGAAGACAGGAGAGAGAGACAGAGTAGAGCGGATGAATAGAGGATCAGAAAAGGTGTGCTTGGAACAGGCAGGCTGACAGCAAGCAGAGCAAGGAGGCAGGAGAAGGAGGAGGAGAGGAAGGAGGCAGGAGAAGGAGGAGGAGGAGAGGGAGGAGGCAGGAGAAGGAGAGGAAGGAGGCAGGAGAAGGAGGAGGACGGGAAGGAGGCAGGAGGAGGAGGAGGACGGGAAGGAGGCAGGAGGAGGAGGAGAGGAAGGAGGCAGGAGAAGGAGGAGGAGAGGAAGGAGGCAGGAGAAGGAGGAGGAGAGGAAGGAGGATAGATACCTACCCAGCACCCAGCCAGCATCTATCTAGCTGTCGGCAGGTGGACTGGTCTGGGCTGGACTAGAACCTGCTGTCTCACTGGGACATGGAGACCCAGACCCACACGCCTGGAGAGAGGGATGGAGGGAGGGGAGGAGAGGAGAAAGAAGAGCAGGGAAGTAAGGGAAGAAAGAAAAAGAGAAACAGTTGTAGGTGAAATCAGGATAAGAATATAGGAGAATACAGGCAGCAAAGGGACAGGGTAGCAGTGTACTAAAGGACAGAAAGAATGGACACACCCACACACACTGAGCTGTGCTAAAAGTCCCCTCTATTGATTCGTGAAACGTTTCTGCTCTTTACACTAACTCCCTCACCACAGAGTGGGAGGCTGCTTCTCTCTCTCTCTCTCTCTCTCTCTCTCTCTCTCTCACTCTCTCTCCCCCTCTCTCTCTCTCTCTCTCTCTCTCTCTCTCTCTCTCTCTCTCTCTCTCTCTCTCTCACTCTCTCTCCCCTCTCTCTCTCTCTCTCTCTCACTCTTATTTGAGTTTTGTTCCATAGTAATATGGAAAAATATCTAGATAGAGTTACCCCTCTGTCAGAGAGAGAGAGAGAGAGGAGAGGGGGGATACTTGGGAATAAACGGTCAAAATAATCAATGGTAGAAAGCATAGCCTCCAATTCAGTTCTTTCACCATTGTCAGGTTGGTGACTCCAGTGCTTTCATTCGGGAATAGTCTCTTCCCATTCCTCTCTCCCTATGCAATTCTCGCTCACTGCCCTATTTCTCTCTCTCTCTCTAATTCTCTCTCTCTCTCTCTCTCTCTCTCTCTCTCTCACTCTTTCTCTCTCTCATATAGATTTGGTGAATAATAAATATTAATTGCCCTAGAAAAGACCCTAGGGTTTTTCTCTCTCCTGTAGTTCATCAGTTGAATAATAACATGGTGCTACAGATCAGATGATGTATGGAGCTACCTGCTAACATTAATAACATCTTAATGATCTATCTGACACTTCAAGCAGCTAATTTAATGCTTTACTGGCCACACACACACACACACAAACACACACACGCGCACACGCACACACACACACACACACACACACACACACACACACACACACACACACACACACACACACACACACACACACACACACAGGCCAGCTATGAGAGTAGCCAATCAGAGAGAATAATTACCTGGCCCACTGTGCTGATGCAAAGCCTATTCATCAACAGATCTAAATACACACACACACTCCGGGCACACACACACACACAGTCACTCACCGCATCCTCCTCTCCACTGCGACTGGGGGAGCCCTCCACCTCGCCGAACGAGTCATCTGTGGGGGGGTCGGTGGCGTCTGTGGGAGGGTCACTGATGTGGTCAATGTGGTCACTAACGTGTGACAGCGACGATTTAGATGGAGAACTCTGTCTGGGGGCCGGGGTCGGAGCTGGGGGAGGAGAGGGGGACAACGACTTGTCTCTCTTTAGTTTTATTGCTGATGATGATGATAGCTAAAAGATGAATTGCAACGACACATACAATAAAACAAATGACAGTTGATCACCTGAGATATAGAAAGTAAACCAGACTGGGAGTGGAGGCAAACATGGAGGTGGAATGGTCTGAGGGTTGGAGGGAACTTCCAAACAGAAAGTCATCTCATATACAACCAGCCAGGTGTAGGTACATACGTGAGTTAGTGGAGGGCGTGGTAGAGGTGACAGGAGTGAGGTTGAGCTGAGAGATGTCAAAGTCGTCACAGTCGTCTGTATCGGTGACGGTCCCCACGCGGCTGAAATAGGAACTGAAGGCCTCTGAGGTCCCTGCTAGACTTTGGTGCTGGTCCCCCATCTTAGCAGGCATGGCAGGGGGCTTCGCTAGCTGGAAGTCCTTAAACATCTCCTACAGAGAGAGTAGAAGATGTTAAAGACACACTATGGAAGACGTTGGCCAATGAAAAGCTGTTGTATAGAGCTTGTGTGTCGTGGCCAGGCCATTACTCTAAATGTGACTTGACTCTCCATTGATTTGTTTGGTTGAAATAAAATCACTGGAATAAAATGATCCTACCTTGCTCATCTTCTGCCGCTGCCTCTCTGCATGCTGTGGACTGGAGGCTGATGAGGGGGCGGGGTTCGAGGCAGCGCCGGCAGATGATAGGCCGTCGCAGGGTTGATTGACTGGGAGGAACATGGCAGGCAGAGACCCTGGCTGGGTTGGGAGGTAGGCTGTAGCAGGGAACCCTAGACACAGGAAAATACACTTTACTGTGTGTGTGTGCGCGTGCGCGTGCGCATGCATCCCTGTGTGTGTGCGTGCATGTATGTATGTGCATGCGTGTGTGTGTGCATATACCTGCTCCAGTCATGGCGGCCCACTGCTGCTGTGTAGCAGGGAAGAGGTTGGCCTGGCCCCAGATGAGAGGCTGGCCTCCAGGCAGGACCTGGGCTACAGGGAGGGACTGACCCATGGGGGACGGGACCCCAAACAGAGGACCTGCCTGGGCTGCAAACGCCTGCTGGGACCACACATGACCTGGAGGTACCGCTCCCATCGTCACATAACCTAGACACAGAGAGGAGAGGAGAGAGTTGTACTCATGCACAAACACACACATAAACACACGCACAAACACACATAAACACACACACACAGAGTACCCCATGTACCACCTCAGCAGTGACCGAATTTAGCCTGTGGTTGATGTTGTGTCTTAATGGTTCTGCTGAACTATGATCATTACATCCACAATGAGCATCAGTCATATCATGTACAGATCTATTCAGACCGTCACACAGACTCATAAAATGTACAGATTGATAGTTGTTCCAGCTCTGCTCCAAAGAGCACAGCAGAGGACACAAGAAGAGAGGGGAGAGGAAGGGAGAGGAGAGAAGAAGAGAGGAGAAGAGAGGGGAGAGGAAGGGAGAGGAGAGAATAAGAGAGGAGAAGAGAGGGTAGAGGAAGGGAGAGGAAAGAAGAAGAGAGGAGAAGAGAGGGGAGAGTAATGGAGAGGAGAGAAGAAGAGAGGAGAAGAGAGGAGAGAGGAAGGGAGAGGAGAGAAGAAGAGAGGAGGAGCGAGGAGGAGAGAGGGGAGAGGAAGGGAGAGGAGAGAAGAGGAAGGCAGAGGACAGAAGAAGAGAGGAGAAGAGAGGGGAGAGTAAGGGAGAGGAGAGGAGAAGAGAGAGGAAGTGAGAGGAAAGAAGAAGAGAGGAGAAGAGAGGGGAGAGGAAGGGAGAGGAGAGAAGAAGAGAGGAGAAGAGAGGGAAGAGGAAGGGATAGGACAGAAGAAGAGAGGAGAAGAGAGGAGAGAGGAAGGGAGAGGAGAGAAGAAGAGAGGAGAAGAGAGGGGAGAGGAAGGGAGATGGGAGAAGAAGAGAGGAGAAGAGAGGAGAGAGGAAGGGAGAGGAGAGAAGAAGAGAGGAGAAGAGAGGGGAGAGGAAGGGAGAGGAGAGAAGAAGAGAGGAGAAGAGAGGGGAGAGGAAGGGAGAGGAGAGAAGAAGAAAGAGAAGAAGAGAGGGGAGAGGAAGGGAGAGGACAGAAGAAGAGCGGGGAGAGGAAGGGAGAGGAGAGAAGAAGAGAGGAGAAGAGAGGGGAGAGGAAGGGAGAGGAGAGGAGAAGAGAGGGGAAGAGAGGGGAGAGGAAGGGAGAGGAGAGAAGAAGAGAGGAGAAGAGAGGGGAGAGGAAGGGAGAGGAGAGAAGAAAAGAGGAGAAGAGAGGGGAGAGGAAGGGAGAGGAGAGAAGAAGAGAGGAGAAGAGAGGGGAGAGGAAGGGAGAGGAGAGAAGAAGAGAGGGGAGAGGAAGGGAGAGGAGAGAAGAAGAGAGGAGAAGAGAGGGGAGAGGAAGGGAGAGGAGAGAAGAAGAGAGGAGAAGAGATGGGAGAGGAAGAGAGAGGAGAGAAGAAGAGAGGAAAAGAGAGGGAGAGGAAGGGAGAGGAGAGAAGAAGAGAGGAAAAGAGAGGAGAGAGGAAGGGAGAGGAGAGAAGAAGAGAGGAGAAGAGAGGGGAGAGGAAGGGAGAGGAGAGAAGAAGAGAGGAAAAGAGAGGAGAGAGGAGGGGAGAGGAGAGAAGAAGAGAGGAGAAGAGAGGGGAGAGGAAGGGAGAGGATAGAAGAAGATAGGAGAGAGAGGGGAGAGGAAGGGAGAGGACAGAAGAAGAGAGGAGGAGAGAGGGGAGAGGAAGGGAGAGGAGAGAAGAAGAGAGGAGAAGAGAGGGGAGAGGAAGGGAGAGGATAGAAGAAGATAGGAGAAGAGAGGGGAGAGGAAGGGAGAGGACAGAAGAAGAGAGGAGGGAGAGGGGAGAGGAAGGGAGAGGAGAAGAAGAAGAGAGGAGAAGAGAGGGAGCGTTCTTACCTGAGGGTACAGAGGCAGGGTTGAAGGGGGTGAAGAGTTCGGTTGTGGGCTGCAGGCCCAGAGAGGGGTCCAGGGTGTTGGCTGGAGAGGCAGGGGTCTGAGGGAAGAGAGGAGAATGGGGAGGAACAGGTAAAAACTAATTTCCACCCTCCCTAAACAGACACACACACGCAAAACAGTGGTCTAACTGCACCCTGATCA
Source organism: Oncorhynchus mykiss (assembly GCF_057628025.1). Taxonomy (NCBI): domain Eukaryota; kingdom Metazoa; phylum Chordata; class Actinopteri; order Salmoniformes; family Salmonidae; genus Oncorhynchus; species Oncorhynchus mykiss. Next base: position 28,572,217 of record NC_143025.1, on the reverse strand, counting down.
AATGTCGGGAGGGAGCGAGAGAGAGGAGGGGGGGGGGGGTGTACTCACCGAGGGGGAGTAGATGTCCGGGAGTGTGGAGATGTCTCCAAAGAGCTCTAATTGGTTGATATTCTGCCAATCAGAAAGAGAGTTCACACCCGTCAGACGTCAAGCTACAATAGAAAAGTCAGTGTTGCATGTCCCAACACACGTGCAACACGCGTCACAAAAATACAGAACACACAACATGCCAGACGCGACCTGGTACCTACCTCTGGCGGCCACAGTGACGTCATCAAACTGCACCACAGGGTGATGATATCATGAATGAATGGAGTGATATGATTGGTGGAGGAAACATACAGTACCTACCTGATCCAAGTTGCCCTAATCCACAGTGTCTCTTGTCCCTTAACTTCAATCTCTCTATACATGTCTCTCTCCATTTCATATCTCTCTATATATGTCTCTCAACATTTCATATCTCTCTATATATGTCTCTCTACATTTCATATCTCTCTATATATGTCTCTCTATTTTTCATATCTCTATATATATCTCTCTACATTTCATATCTCTATATATATCTCTCTCCATTTCATATCTCTCTATATATGTCTCTCTACATTTCATATCTCTCTATATATCTCTCTACATTTCATTTCTCTATATATGTCTCTCTACATTTCATATCTCTGTATGTCTCTCTACATTTCATATCTCTATATATATCTCTCTCCATTTCATATCTCTCTATATATGTCTCTCTACATTTCATATCTCTCTATATATGTCTCTCTACATTTCATCTCTCTATATGTCTCTCTCCATTTCATATCTCTCTATATATGTCTCTCTCCATTTCATATCTCTCTATATATGTCTCTCTACATTTCATATCTCTCTATATATGTCTCTCCTCTCTAAATTTCATATCTCTCTATACATGTCTCTCTACATTTCATATCTCTCTATATATGTCTCTCTCCATTTCATACCTCTCTATATATGTCTCTCTCCATTTCATATCTCTCTATATATGTCTCTCTACATTACATTTCTCTCTAACATCGCTCATCACATTCTTTCTAGCATTAATACGGTATTTAGCCCTGTGGAGCCCAGAGAAAAAAGGAGACTATTTTTAGTTGTTAAAGATGTGAGGCTTTACATGGTCAGAGATTAGCATAAATCAGAGATACGGCCAATCAGAGCCATATATATAGAGCTAGATCTATCTCCAGCATTCTGCTGTTCAGGGCTCTGGGGATCATGTCTGCACAGACGCTTCTTAGAATATCTGCTTTCTGGCTCCACTAGTTAAACTGATAGGTCACACAGACCATGGCACTCTTATTATATTCTAAAGCTTATAGTGTGTGTGTTCTATCTATCAGATAATGGATCACAAAGAGCGTGTAGTTTCTAGCCATACGGCTGAATGCTGTATTTCTGCTGTTAGTGAGAGAGGAGGAGATATGTACATACTGTTACTGATAGAAAGACAACACTCACAGTACGAGGGAGATACATTACCCTGTCTTTCTTTCAACCCTGAACTTACTGACATCTATGGCTGATAGTTTTAGTCTGAATCTCCCGGAAGCTGAGGGAGGGTCCCTTCTGACCTCTGTGGTCTCAGTGTGGTCACTGCAGTGTGTTACTAAAATGAGTAACAGGGGGCCATTTGGGACGTAGCCTGGGTCAATACTGAGCTGAGTATATCCGGTGTGTTATTAATGAGCTGTGAGGAGTACTGAGCTGAGTATCTCCTGTGTGTTATTAATGAGCTGTGAGGAGTACTGAGCTGAGTATATCCCATGTTATTAATGTTCTGTGAGGAGTACTGAACTGAGTATATTCTGTGTGTTATTAATGAGCTGTGAGGAGTACTGAGCTGAGTATATCCTGTGTGTTATTAATGAGCTGTGAGGAGTACTGAGCTGAGTATATCATCTGTGTTATTAATGAGCTGTGAGGAGTACTGAGCTGAGTATATCATCTGTGTTATTAATGAGCTGTGAGGAGTACTGAGCTGAGTATATCATCTGTGTTATTAATGAGCTGTGAGGAGTACTGAGCTGAGTATATCATCTGTGTTATTAATGAGCTGTGAGGAGTACTGAGCTGAGTATATCCTGTGTGTTATTAATGAGCTGTGAGGAGTACTGAGCTGAGTATATCCCATGTTATTAATGTTCTGTGAGGAGTACTGAACTGAGTATATTCTGTGTGTTA
>NC_143025.1:28485000-28565000 GCF_057628025.1 Oncorhynchus mykiss | reverse complement strand
GTGCATCCTGACAATGGTCAAGGTCAACTGGAATGACGCACACACGCACACTCACACCCACATATAGGTGTGCACATGCACATACATACACTCTCTCTCCCTCTTACCAATCTCTTCGTTCTAGTATTGTCAGTCCATGCATGTTTGTTCGTTCACCAGCAGACCACCGCCAGCCATGCATCACCAAGGCACCACACTGCATGCAATGCACACACACCCCTGCCACCACACTGCATGCAACCAGCACCAAGCATAGAGGAAATCCAACCCACTCTAATTCACAAACACAGCGACTCCACCCACACTCCCACAAAGCCACAGCACAGCACAGCACAGAGCCAAAGCCACGGCACAGGATATGCACAGGCAACACCATAGCACCAAAGGGCACACAGGCACACAGAGCTGGACTCACTGGGTGTCTCTTGGGGACGTCATATACCCCCTCCTTCTGTTGACTGGTCGGAACCTGGACAACCAACCAACCAATCACCACACAACAGCCCACCAACCACACGTTAGCTTTTGTTAACATGACAACCTTAATGTAATGTACTAGAAAGTATCGGTTGCAGGAAATACCAAAGCAATACAAGACTATAAAATAAAGCCTTACGCGACAGTCAAATGAGACTGAAGCCTGGACATTGTCAGGACTGACAGACAACATTAACTGAGTCTCTTATGGCTTGCATCTGAGTGTGTGTCTGTGCGTCTATATGTGCTCGTGCATGTGTGTGAGAGTGATGTAATCTGTATTCAAATCTATGAGTTGAGGCTTCATTCAGAGTAATCTGTGGACTATCAGCAGCTCTCTCCCTCTCCCCGTCCTCTCTCTCTCTCACCCTCTCTCTCTCCCTCTCCCCGTCCTCTCTCTCTCACCCTCTCTCACTCCCTCTCCCCGTCCTCTCTCTCTTCCTCTCCCCGTCCTTTCTCTCTCTCTCTTCCCGTCCTCTCTCTCTCACTCTCTCTCTCTCCCCTCGTCCTCTCTCTCTCCCCGTCCTCTCTCTCTCTCATGCTCCCTCTCCCTCTCCCCGTCCTCTCTCTCTCTCTCTCCCTCTCCCCGTCCTCTCTCACTCTCCCCGTCCTCTCTCTCTCACTCTCTCTCTCCATCTCCCCGTCCTCTCTCTCTCACTCTCTCTCTCTCTCCCTCTCCCCGTCCTCTCTCTCTCTCCCCCTGTCCTCTTTCTCTCCCTGTCCTCTCTCTCACTCTCTCTCTCTCCCTCTCCCCGTCCTCTCTCTCTCTCCCCATCAGCTCTCTCTCCCTCCCCTGTCCTCTCTCTCTCTCCCTCCCCCGTCCCCTCTCTCTCTCTCCCCGTCCTCTCTCTCTCTCTCCCCGTCCTCTCTCTCTGTCCCTCCCCCGTCCTCTGTCTTTCCCTCCCCCTGTCCTCTCTCTCCCCCGTCCTCTCTCTCCCACCCCCGCCCTCTCTCTCTCGCTCTCTCCCCCGTCCTCTATCTCTCCCTCCCCCGTGCTCTCTCTCTACCCCCGTCCTCTCTCTCTCCCCTCTCTCTCTCCCCGTCTCCCCGGACTATCAGCAGCTCTCTCCCTCTCCCCGTCCTCTATCTCTCACCCTCTCTCACTCCCTCTCCCCGTCCTCTCTCTCTCCCTCTCCACGTCCTCTCTCTCTCTCACTCTCTCTCTACATATCCCCGTCCTCTCTCTCTCACTCTCTCTCTCTCCCTCTCCCCGTCCTCTCTCTCTCTCCCCCTGTCCTCTTTCTCTCCCTGTCCTCTCTCTCTCTCACTCTCTCTCTCTCCCGCTCCCCGTCCTCTCTCTCTCTCCCCATCAGCTCTCTCTCCCTCCCCTATCAGCAGCTCTCTCCCTCTCCCCGTCCTCTATCTCTCACCCTGTCTCACTCCCTCTCCCCGTCCTCTCTCTCTCCCTCTCCCCGTCCTCTCTCTCTCACCCTCTCTCTCTCCCTCTCCCCGTCCTCTCTCACCCTCTCTCTCTCCCTCTCCCACTCTCTCTCTCCCCCGTCCTCTCTCTGTCCCCGTCCTCTCTCTCGGACGCTCCCTCTCTCCCTCTCCCCGTCCTCTCTCCCTCTCCCCGTCCTCTCTCTCTCACTCTCTCTCTCTCTCTCCCTTTCCCCGTCCTCTCTCTGTCCTCTTTCTCTCCCCATCCTCTCTTTCTCCCTCCCCCGTCCTCTCTCTCTCTCCCCCGTCCTCTCTCTCTCTCCCCTTGTCCTCTCTCTCTCTCTCCCCATCCTCCTCCCTCCCCGTCCTCTCTCTCTCTCTCCCTCCCCGTCCTCTGTCTCTCCCTCTCCCTGTCCTGCCTCCCTCCCCCCATCCCCTCTCTCTCTCCCTCCCTCCCCCATCCTCTCTCTCTCTCCCTCCCTCCCCCGTCGTCTCTCTCTCTCCCTCCCCCGTCCTCTCTTTCTCTCCCTCCCTCCCCATCATCTCTCTCTCTCCCTCCCCCATCCTCTCTCTCTCTCCCTCCCCCGTCCTCTCTCTCTCCCTCCCCGTCCTCTCTCTCTCTCTCCCTCCCCCCGTCCTCTCTCTCTCTCCCTCCCAGTCCTCTCTCTCTTTCTCCCTCCCCCATCCTCTCTCTCTCTCCCTCCCCCCGTCCTCTCTCTCCCTCCCTTCCCCATCCTCTCACTCTCTCCCTCCCCCGTCCTCTCTCTTCCTCCCCCCGCATCCTCTCGCTCTCTCCCTCCCTCCCCCATCCTCTCTCTCTCCCTCCCTCCCCTATCCTCTCTCTCTCTCCCTCCCCATCCTCTCTCTCTCTCCATCCCTCCCCCATCCTCTCTCTCTCTCCCTCACTCCCCCCATCCTGTCTCTCTCTCCCTCCCTCCCCCATCCTCTGTCTGTCTCCCTCCCCCATCCTCTCTCTCTCTCCCTCCCTCCCCTATCCTCTCTCTCTCTCCCTCCCTCCCCTATCCTCTCTCTCTCTCCCTCCCCATCCTCTCTCTCTCTCTCCCTCCCTCCCCCCATCCTCTCTCTCTCCCTCCCTCCCCCATCCTCTCTCTCTCTCCCTCCCTCCCCCGTCCTCTCTCTCCCTCCCTCCCCCATCCTCTCTCTCCCTCCCTCCCCCATCCTCTCTCTCCCTCCCTCCCTCTCCCTCCCCATCCTCTCTCTCTCCCTCCCTCCCCCCATCCTCTCTCTCCCTCCCTCCCCCATCCTCTCTCCCTCCCGCCGCGTCCTATCTCTGTCTCTCTCCAACATAGAGTGGCATAATGTGGTCTTATCAGAGAGAAACATGCAATAAACTGGTCTGTCTGTGGTTGTGTTTCAAATAACAGCATATTCCTCGTGTAGTGCACTACTTTTGGCCAGAGCCTGGATATTAGGGTCTATTGAGACACAGCCATAGAGAGAGAGAGACAGAGTGATACAGGTCTCTCTCTATATGTGTTATCTGCGTTCTGTTCGATTAACTGATGACTTATTGTCCCTGACGTGTCAGACTGACAAACTAATCCACCTGATTGATCTGTTGTGAATGGAAACGTAAATAAAAACCTGATGGGACAAACATTTCTGTCCATCATAACAGTCTGAAGACCACAGATTTACCCAGCCAGGCCACCCGTGATACAAGTTGGAGATGATTTGGAAACCAGCCACTAGGGTCAACGGTGAGCGCACTTTACCTTCAAGTAGGTTTCGGTTTTGCTGGGCATAAGCATCTGCCTCTGGTGCCAAAGGTTGTAGCGATAGAAAGTTGTTTATGAGATTTGGTTTTAAGCCTATACCAAACCATAACCCTTATCGTAACCATTCAGAGTTAACACCTAACCTTAACCATTCAGAGTTAATGCCTAAACTTAACCCTAACCTTAAAAATGTGGAGTTAATGCCTAAATGTAACCTTGAACACTTCGAAATGTAACGTTTGGAACAACTTTGAAATTTGACATTTGAGTAACATGACGTGAGTTTGTGAGAGCAAGTTGTATTTACCAACACCTGAGTCCTCTCTCCACCATATCTCCTCCCTCTATCATCCCTAATCACTCTCTCTTCTCTCGTTCTCCTGTTTTTTTTTATCTCTCTCTCTCTCATCCTTCTTCATCTCTCCATCTCTCAGATTGTTTGTTTCTAGAGGCAGACATCTTTTGGCTCTGTGGCACACTTCTAACACGTCTTCTCGCATGTGTGTGTGTGTGTGTGAGTGTGTGTTAGAGCCGCTCTATTTTCAATCCATTTTATTTAAAGATCAAACGAAAGCCTGGTGATTAATCTTTCCCCCTCCCTCATTCCCACTCCCTCTTTCATCTCCGCAGGAAAAGAGAGGAGGGAAAAGAGGAAGAGGGGGAAGGAGGAGGGGTCTGCCTTACTCACAGGCCAAGAATAACACCACACACACCTCCCCCATTTCCTCATCGCCTGGAGGTTTCACCCAGTCCTCCTGAGAAGAGAACCCAGAGAAAGGCCATCTCCCCTAGGATAAACTTAGTCAGATAGCCCCTGATCCCTCTCTGGACACTGGGTCTGCACCACTGCATGTTGTTGGCATAGTCTATTACCAGCCTCTGTTTCCTATGTTTTCCTGTGCATGCGTGTACATTTTTCTCTCAGGTTTCAGTTGTGTCTGTCAGTAGTGAAGCTGTAGGGGATGTTATTCTCTAATCATCTCTATTCCCATTGGAACCATGCTCCTGTCACTCACACAACTCCACCAATAAAATCCAAGCAGAGGGGAGGGGCTTGTACCTGATAAATGCTCTCTTCTGATTGGTCACGGATGGGCTCGTGTCCCGCCTCAAACACAATGTACTACAACACCGGCAGCAGAGGGAGGAGAGGAGAGGAGGAAGAACGAGAAAGAGAAAAATAGGAAATAGGAAATAGGAAATAGAAGAAAAAGGAAAAGGAAAGACTGAGAATAGGAAGCAAAGATGTGATTGGTCAAACAGAATCATCTGTGGGTCCCCCCTCCAAGCAATCCCAGATAGATACCCTCAGACACAGACACACACACACACAAAACCACAACCACACACAACTCAGTCTGTCTGACAAGAACCCTGGGACTCTCCCACAATCCCCCGCAGACACAGAGAAACAGGCAAGGCGATTGGAAAATTGGAAGAAGCATTAGAGAGAAACATTCTGATTGGATAACAGCATTATAGAAGCATTCTGATTGGTGTTTAGAAGTTACCTGGTAGACCGGATCCTCCAAATCTTCTTCCAGAATAGTCTAAAGACAGACGGACGGACGGACGGAGAAGGGGAAGAGAGAAGATAGAAGAGTAGAGAGGGGATAGAAGAGTAGAGAGGGGAGAAATAGAGTAGAGAGGGGATAGAAGAGTAGAGAGGGGATAGAAGAGTAGAGAGGGGTAGACAAGTAGAGAGGGGATAGAAGAGTAGAGAGGGGTAGAAGAGTAGAGAGGGGATAGAAGAGTAGAGGGGTAGAAGAGTAGAGAGGGGATAGAAGAGTAAAGAGGGGAGAAAGAGAGTAGAGAGGGGATAGAAGAGTAAAGAGGGGAGAAAGAGAGTAGAGAGGGGGTAGAAGAGTAGAGAGGGGATAGAAGAGTAAAGAGGGGAGAAAGAGAGTAGAGAGGGGATAGAAGAGTAGAGAGGGGATAGAAGGGTCGAGAGGGGATAGAAGAGTAGAGAGGGGATAGAAGAGTAGAGAGGGGATAGAAGAGTAGAGAGGGATAGAAGAGTAGAGAGGGGGTAGAAGAGTAAAGAGTGGAGAAAGAGAGTAGAGAGGGGATAGAAGAGTAGAGAGGGGATAGAATAGTAAAGGGGAGAAAGAGAGTAGAGAGGGGAGAGAAGAGTAAAGAGGGGAGAAAGAGAGTAGAGAGGGGATAGAAGAGTAGAGAAGGGATTGAATAGTAGAGGGGAGAAAGAGAGTAGAGAGGGGATAGAAGAGCAGAGAGGGGAGAAAGAGAGTAGAGAGGGGATAGAAGAGTAGAGAGAGGATAGAAGAGTAGAGGGGAGAAAGAGAGTAGAGAGGGGATAGAAGAGTTGAGAGAGGATAGAAGAGTAGAGAGGAGATAGAAGAGTAGAGAGGGGGTAGAAGAGTAGAGGGGAGAAAGATAGTAGAGAGGGGATAGAAGAGTAGAGAGGGGAGAAAGAGAGTAGAAAGGGGATAGAAGAGTAAAGAGGGGATAAAGAGAGTAGAGAGGGGATAGAAGAGTAGAGAGGGGAGAAAGAGAGTAGAGAGGGGATAGAAGAGTAGAGAGAAAGAGAGTAGAGGGGATAGAAGAGTAGAGAGGGGATAGAAGAGTAAAGAGGGGAGAAAGAGAGTACAGAGGGGATAGAAGAGTAGAGAAGGGAGAAAGAGAGTAGAGATGGGATAGAAGAGTAGAGAGGGGGTAGAAGAGTAGAGAGGGGATAGAAGAGTAGAGAGGGGGTAGAAGAGTAAAGGGGGAAAAGAGTAGAGAGGGGATAGAAGAGTAGAGAGGGGAGAAAGAGAGTAGAAAGGGGATAGAAGAGTAGAGAGGGGAGAAAGAGAGTAGAGAGGGAATAGAAGAGTATAAAGGGGATAGAAGAGTAGAGAGGGGAGAAAGAGAGTGGAGAGGGGGTAAAAGAGTAGAGAGGGGAGAAAGAGAGTAGAGAGGGGGTAAAAGAGTAGAGAGGGGAGAAAGAGAGTAGAGAGGGGATAGAAGAGAGTAGAGGGGAATAGAAGAGTAGAGAGGGGGTAGAAGAGTAGAGGGGATAGAAGAGTAGAGAGTGGGTAAAAGAGTAGAGAGGGGAGAAAGAGAGTAGAGAGGGGATAGAAGAGTAGAGAGGGGATAGAAGAGTAGAGAGAGGGGATAGAAGAATAGAGAGGGGAGAAAGAGAGTAGAGAGGGGATAGAAGAGTAGAGAGGGGATAGAAGAGTAGAGAGAGAGGGGATATAAGAATAGAGAGGGGAGAAAGAGAGTAGAGATGGAAGAGGAAAGCCAGGAAGATCAGTGTAGTTGACAGATAGAGGCAGCAGCACCAAGCATTCCCAACAGATAATCACATAGTACACACAGAACAGCCCTGTCGCCTCCTCTGCATTATGTGTGTAAGTGAATGTGAGGTAAAAGTGAACGTGGTTGTGTGTACCTGGTACACAGCCTGTTCACACTGTTTGTCTTTCTGGGCTTTCTTCTCCATCTCCTCCCTCTGTTTGATGTCATAGATGAGCTGGAACAGGTCCCGGAGGTCCAGGATCACTGGTTCTGCCTGGGAGGTGGAGAGGAAGTAGAACACTGATATAGCTCTGTGGGTAACCAACCAGGTCACCCCTGATACAAGTCAGTATTCGACGTTCATCCATGCCTGAGGACGTCGGGAGAATGACGTGAAAACCGGCCGCTAGGGGCAACAGTGAGCACTGTTACTTTCAAATAGGTTTCAGTTTTTCTGGGGCGTTGTGGATGGGCTCGGGGATGGGCGTACAGAGTTAATACCTAACCTTAACCCTTACCTTTACCATTCAGAGTTAATACCTTAACCCTTACCTTTACCATTCAGAGTTAATACCTAACCTTAACCCTTACCTTTACCATTCAGAGTTAATACCTTAACCCTTACCTTTACCATTCAGAGTTAATACCTAACCTTAACCCTTACCTTTACCATTCAGAGTTAATACCTTAACCCTTACCTTTACCATTCAGAGTTAATGCCTTAACCCTTACCTTTACCATTCAGAGTTAATACCTTAACCCTTACCTTTACCATTCAGAGTTAATGCCTTAACCCTTACCTTTACCATTCAGAGTTAATACCTTAACCCTTACCTTTACCATTCAGAGTTAATACCTTAACCCTTACCTTTACCATTCAGAGTTAATGCCTTAACCCTTACCTTTACCATTCAGAGTTAATACCTAACCTTAACCCTTACCTTTAACATTCAGAGTTAATGCCTTAACCCTTACCTTTACCATTGAGAGTTAATACCTTAACCCTTACCTTTACCATTCAGAGTTAATACCTTAACCCTTACCTTTACCATTCAGAGTTAATACCTTAACCCTTACCTTTACCATTCAGAGTTAATACCTTAACCCTTACCTTTACCATTCAGAGTTAATACCTTAACCCTTACTTTTACCATTCAGAGTTAATACCTTAACCCTTACCTTTACCAATCAGAGTTAATGCCTTAACCCTTACTTTTACCATTCAGAGTTAATACCTTAACCCTTACCTTTACCAATCAGAGTTAATGCCTTAACCCTTACCTTTACCATTCAGAGTTAATGCCTTAACCCTTACCTTTACCATTCAGAGTTAATGCCTAACCTTAACCCTTACCTTTACCATTCAGAGTTAATGCCTTAACCCTTACCTTTACCATTCAGAGTTAATGCCTAACCATAAACCTTACCTTTACCAATCAGAGTTAATACCTTAACCCTTACCTTTACCATTCAGAGTTAATACCTTAACCCTTAACTTTACCAATCAGAGTTAATACCTTAACCCTTACCTTTACCAGTCAGAGTTAATACCTTAACCCTTTACCATTCAGAGTTAATACCTAACCTTAACCCTTACCTTTACCATTCAGAGTTAATACCTTAACCCTTTACCATTCAGAGTTAATACCTAACCTTAACCCTTACCTTTACCATTCAGAGTTAATACCTTAACCCTTACCTTTACCATTCAGAGTTAATACCTTAACCCTTACCTTTAATATTCAGAGTTAATACCTTAAACCTTACCTTTACCATTCAGAGTTAATACCTAACCTTAACCCTTACCTTTACCATTCAGAGTTAATGCCTTAACCCTTACCTTTACCATTCAGAGTTAATGCCTTAACCCTTACCTTTACCATTCAGAGTTAATGCCTTAACCCTTACCTTTACCATTCAGAGTTAATACCTAACCTTAAACCTTACCTTTACCATTCAGAGTTAATACCTTAACCCTTACCTTTACCATTCAGAGTTAATACCTTAACCCTTACCTTTACCATTCAGAGTTAATACCTTAACCCTTACCTTTACCATTCAGAGTTATTACCTTAACCCTTACCTTTACCATTCAGAGTTAATACCTTAACCCTTACCTTTACCATTCAGAGTTAATACCTTAACCCTTACCTTTACCATTCAGAGTTAATGCCTTAACCCTTACCTTTACCATTCAGAGTTAATGCCTAACCTTAACCCTTACCTTTACCATTCAGAGTTAATACCTTAACCCTTACCTTTACCATTCAGAGTTAATACCTTAACCCTTACCTTTACCATTCAGAGTTAATACCTAACCTTAACCCTTACCTTTACCATTCAGAGTTAATACCTTAACCCTTACCTTTACCATTCAGAGTTAATACCTTAACCCTTACCTTTACCATTTAGAGTTAATACCTTAAACCTTACCTTTACCATTCAGAGTTAATGCCTTAACCCTTACCTTTACCATTCAGAGTTAATGCCTTAACCCTTACCTTTACCATTCAGAGTTAATACCTTAACCCTTACCTTTACCATTCAGAGTTAATACCTTAACCCTTACCTTTACCATTCAGAGTTAATACCTTAACCCTTACCTTTACCATTCAGAGTTAATACCTTAACCCTTACCTTTACCATTCAGAGTTAATGCCTTAACCCTTACCTTTACAATTCAGAGTTAATACCTAACCTTAATCCTTACCTTTAACATTCAGAGTTAATACCTTAACCCTTACCTTTACCATTCAGAGTTAATACCTAACCTTAACCCTTACCTTTACCATTCAGAGTTAATGCCTAACCTTAACCCTTACCTTTACCATTCAGAGTTAATGCCTTAACCCTTACCTTTACCATTCAGAGTTAATACCTTAACCCTTACCTTTACCAATCAGAGTTAATGCCTAATGTTAACCTTAAACAAAAATGTGACTTTTGGAACAACTTTGAAATGTGATGTTTGAGAAACATGGATGAACGTCTAATTCTGACGTGAGACTGTGAGCGCTAGTTTTAACACACACACACACATATACAGGCATATACAGGCTGGCGCACACTCTCACACACACACAAGCATGTGCACACACACACACACACACACACACACACACACATCACCTCACATTCACAGTGTAATAGAGCATTAGGATGTGAGGTCTTAGTTTCACTATGAACAGATTCGGAGCAGAGAGCTGGGGATTCTGAGGGGTGAGCCTGGGGAACAATGAAATATAGATCATGTTTAATATTTGATTTAGGCATAACAGGGAGTTCCCAGACAGTGTTCGGACATCACCAGTACAGTGTTGCGTTCCAACATGGTCCTACTTCCTTCCTACCCCATCTGAACTCTGATTCAGTCTTAGATAAATCATGAGGTGTGGGTCTCAATCTCTTCTCTCCTTTCCTCTCTCTCACTTTCTCTGTTCCCTCTCTCTTCTCCCTGTATATAATTAGTAGTGAACAGACATCTCTCTTGTCGTCTCTGTCCTCAGAAAACACTACAGGGACGGAACTCTCCTAGCACACCCAGAGGAGTACATGGCAGCTTGCTGGGTTGTTCTGTTTCCCAGGGCGCCAGGTCAGTTCCTGGGAGGATTGACGGGTCGTTAGAGGTGATGACACACTCACACACTCATCGAGTCGCTACGGGAAATCAATATGGCAGCAGAGAGCAGAGACAGCCTCACACAAAACACAGACACGAGACACAGACAGCAACAACACAGAGAGAATATAGACACACACACAGCAGAGCAGACGGGGCTCTCTATCTGTAGAGGGCTGATTCAAGGATCAGTATCTTAATGTGAACAGGACAATGTTCCCTGGGGCAAGCAGAGGACAATGGGGAGTCATGGACAACAGAAAAGCACACAAAGGCACGTACACACACACACACACACACACACACACACACACACACACACACACACACACACACACACACACACACACACACACACTGTGTGGTACTCACAGACTGTGCTGTCTTGATGGCTACGAAGCGGTGGTTGCCCTCTTTCCCACAGACATAACCAAAGGCTCGGTGGTCTGTGATGTCCTTAGCGATGTAAGAGATCTCATGGACCGCATGGTGGTGCTGGAGGACCTGATAGAGACCAGGCAGAGAAACACAGTCAGAGACTGGACCCCTGATCTAGAGATAAAAAGAAGAGAGGAAAGAAGGGAGGAGAGAGAAGAGAGAGAAGAGAGAGAGAAGAGAGAGAGAGAAGAGAGAGAGAAGAGAGAGAGAAGAGAGAGAGAGAAGAGAGAGAGAAGAGAGAGAGAAGAGAGAGAGAAGAGAGAGAGAGAAGAGAGAGAGAAGAGAGAGAGAGAAGAGAGAGAGAAGGGAGAGAGGAGAGAGAGGAGAGAGGAGGGAGAGGATCTGGCAGAACTTATTTTCAGAGCTCAGACAGCTCTCAGCAGGAAGTGGCCCTCACACACCCCTTGCCAAATTGAGGACAGACGGAGGGAGACAGTCACACTATTCCCTGTGAGCCTCTGTTGTGTTGTTGTGCCAGGCAGGAAGAAGGGGGATTAGACCTCCTCAACCCACACACAGACACACACACACACACACACACACACACACACAGACACACACACACACATACCCGCCTGCTCGTTTAACAGTCTTTAGTTCCCCTGCTCTCCCCAGTTTAGCCAGAGCATTTGCGCCAGGGAGGGATGGCTGTGCCCATGGCAGATGGCTCTGGTTGTCCCAGAGAACGGGAGACGGGACTGAATCTACCCACACACTCATGCATACTTACACTGACTTCCAAACACACACAAACACACATAGCACGCACAAACATGCATACCGATGCCACACATACACCCACACACATACGTGTGTGTGTGCGCATCCGTGTACGTGTGTGTGTGTGAGTGTAAGTGGCAAAGACAGTCGCGTCGCTGCAGGCAGTCGAGTTGATCATTTCATCTGCTCACTGGATGTGTCACTACAGGCAGAGGCAATCTCAGAACGCAACACTGACACCCAAAACACAGAGATGTGTATCTGTCAACCCCAAACAGAGCTCTGACAGTACAGAGCATCCGGCAGCAGCTACAGTGGAAGGAGACAGAGGCCGTGTGTGTGTGACTGATGCCTTCTATATTTAATAAGTAGGCTGATGATTGTCATCATTCCCATTGACTGACCTGACAATAATAAGAGCCCCTCCCCTCCAATAACCAAGCCAGCAGGAGAGGCCCCGGGACCACACGCACAAACACTCAGGACGTACGCACGCCCATACAAACATGCACGCACATCCCGTGCCTGTAGATTGAACCCAGGTTTCTCGTCCGAGGCTGAGGCTGGAGAGGGGTTGACATACAAAACTTTTCCTTTCTCTCTTAAAGGCCTCTCCCTCTCTCCACCCCTCCATCACCACAGTGACCATGACGGAGAGAGAGCGAGAACACGGGCACCCGCCCTCTGTGGGGACGGAGGAGAGATTAATGTTCCCTCGCTCCTCTTCTCTATCCTCCACGACCTTCCCTCTTCTGTGAGAGTGCTCATCCATCCATCCGTCCATAAGGGGGGTTGGGGGATGTAAGCAATATGGCTGCAGTGTGGGAGGTAGAGAGGCAGGGACACACACACACACTCACAGGCACACACCGTGACACCCTGCACACAGAGAAAGACAGACTGCACTGATATCAGACGATAAACCAGGTTTGTATTCTGATCTACTTAGGAGGTTTCAATTAGGTCCTCCTGATTTCCCCCAGGACTCTTTAGAGCTGCCTCATTAACAAGCCCACCTGTCCCCCTGGACCAATACCACACACACACACACGCACGCACGCACGCACGCACGCACGCACGCACGCACGCACGCACGCACGCACGCACGCACGCACGCACGCACGCACGCACACACACACACACACACACACACACACACACACACACACACACACACACACACACACACACACACACACACACACACACACACACACACACACACACACACACACACACACCTTTAAAACTCACCCCAAACTTCTCATCAAAGATCTTGATCCCTCCAAAGGAGACAGTTAGAAACACCTTCTGTTTGTGGTCTCCTTTAGACCGCCCTGCTGCTGCTATGCCCTACAGAACAGACACAAAGAGACAGTTAGAAACACCTTCTGTTTGTGATCTCCTTTAGACCGCCCTGCTGCTGCTATGCCCTACAGAACAGACACAAAGAGACAGTTAGAAACACCTTCTGTTTGTGATCTCCTTTAGACCGCCCTGCTGCTGCTATGCCCTACAGAACAGATACAAAGAGACAGGATATAGAAACACCTTCTGTTTGTGATCTCCTTTAGACCGCCCTGCTGCTGCTATGCCCTACAGAACAGATACAAAGAGACAGTTAGAAACACCTTCTGTTTGTGGTCTCCTTTAGACCGCCCTGCTGCTGCTATACCCTACAGAACAGACACAAAGGAGACAGTTAGAAACACCTTCTGTTTGTGGTCTCCTTTAGACCGCCCTGCTGCTGCTATGCCCTACAGAACAGACACAAAGAGACAGTTAGAAACACCTTCTGTTTGTGATCTCCTTTAGACCGCCCTGCTGCTGCTATGCCCTACAGACCAGACACAAAGAGACAGTTAGAAACACCTTCTGTTTGTGGTCTCCTTTAGACCACCCTGCTGCTGCTATGCCCTACAGAACAGATACAAAGAGACAGTTAGAAACACCTTCTGTTTGTGATCTCCTTTAGACCGCCCTGCTGCTGCTATGCCCTACAGAACAGATACAAAGAGACAGTTAGAAACACCTTCTGTTTGTGGTCTCCTTTAGACCGCCCTGCTGCTGCTATACCCTACAGAACAGACACAAAGGAGACAGTTAGAAACACCTTCTGTTTGTGGTCTCCTTTAGACCGCCCTGCTGCTGCTATGCCCTACAGAACAGACACAAAGAGACAGTTAGAAACACCTTCTGTTTGTGATCTCCTTTAGACCGCCCTGCTGCTGCTATACCCTACAGAACAGACACAAAGGAGACAGTTAGAAACACCTTCTGTTTGTGGTCTCCTTTAGACCGCCCTGCTGCTGCTATGCCCTACAGAACAGACACAAAGAGACAGTTAGAAACACCTTCTGTTTGTGATCTCCTTTAGAACGCCCTGCTGCTGCTATGCCCTACAGAACAGACACAAAGAGACAGTTAGAAACACCTTCTGTTTGTGGTCTCCTTTAGACCGCCCTACTGCTGCTATGCCCTACAGAACAGATACAAAGAGACAGTTAGAAACACCTTCTGTTTGTGAACTCCTTTAGACCGCCCTGCTGCTGCTATGCCCTACAGAACAGACACAAAGAGACAGGATATAGAAACACCTTCTGTTTGTGATCTCCTTTAGACCGCCCTGCTGCTGCTATGCCCTACAGAACAGACACAAAGAGACAGTTAGAAACACCTTCTGTTTGTGGTCTCCTTTAGACTGCCCTGCTGCTGCTATACCCTACAGAACAGACACAAAGGAGACAGTTAGAAACACCTATTGTTTGTGATCTCCTTTAGACCGCCCTGCTGCTGCTATGCCCTACAGAACAGACACAAAGAGACAGTTAGAAACACCTTCTGTTTGTGATCTCCTTTAGACCGCCCTGCTGCTGCTATGCCCTACAGAACAGACACAAAGAGACAGGATATAGAAACACCTTCTGTTTGTGATCTCCTTTAGACCGCCCTGCTGCTGCTATGCCCTACAGAACAGACACAAAGAGACAGTTAGAAACACCTTCTGTTTGTTATCTCCTTTAGACCGCCCTGCTGCTGCTATGCCCTACAGACCAGACACAAAGAGACAGTTAGAAACACCTTCTGTTTGTGATCTCCTTTAGACCGCCCTGCTGCTGCTATGCCCTACAGAACAGACACAAAGAGACAGTTAGAAACACCTTCTGTTTGTGATCTCCTTTAGACCGCCCTGCTGCTGCTATGCCCTACAGAACAGACACAAAGAGACAGTTAGAAACACCTTCTGTTTGTGGTCTATTTTAGACCGCCCTGCTGCTGCTATGCCCTACAGAACAGACACAAAGAGACAGTTAGAAACACCTTCTGTTTGTGGTCTCCTTTAGACCGCCCTGCTGCTGCTATGCCCTACAGAACAGATACAAAGAGACAGGATATAGAAACACCTTCTGTTTGTGGTCTCCTTTAGACCGCCCTGCTGCTGCTATGCCCTACAGAACAGACACAAAGAGACAGTTAGAAACACCTTCTGTTTGTGAACTCCTTTAGACCGCCCTGCTGCTGCTATGCCCTACAGAACAGATACAAAGAGACAGGATATAGAAACACCTTCTGTTTGTGATCTCCTTTAGACCGCCCTGCTGCTGCTATGCCCTACAGAACAGACACAAAGAGACAGTTAGAAATACCTTCTGTTTGTGGTCTCCTTTAGACTGCCCTGCTGCTGCTATACCCTACAGAACAGACACAAAGGAGACAGTTAGAAACACCTATTGTTTGTGATCTCCTTTAGACCGCCCTGCTGCTGCTATGCCCTACAGAACAGACACAAAGAGACAGTTAGAAACACCTTCTGTTTGTGGTCTCCTTTAGACCGCCCTGCTGCTGCTATGCCCTACAGAACAGACACAAAGAGACAGTTAGAAACACCTTCTGTTTGTGGTCTCCTTTAGACCGCCCTGCTGCTGCTATGCCCTACAGAACAGACACAAAGAGACAGTTAGAAACACCTTCTGTTTGTGGTCTCCTTTAGACCGCCCTGCTGCTGCTATGCCCTACAGAACAGACACAAAGAGACAGTTAGAAACACCTTCTGTTTGTGGTCTCCTTTAGACCGCCCTGCTGCTGCTATGCCCTACAGAACAGACACAAAGAGACAGTTAGAAACACCTTCTGTTTGTGGTCTCCTTTAGACCGCCCTGCTGCTGCTATGCCCTACAGAACAGACACAAAGAGACAGTTAGAAACACCTTCTGTTTGTGGTCTCCTTTAGACCGCCCTGCTGCTGCTATGCCCTACAGAACAGACACAAAGAGACAGTTAGAAACACCTTCTGTTTGTGGTCTCCTTTAGACCGCCCTGCTGCTGCTATGCCCTACATAACAGACACAAAGAGACAGGATATAGAAACACCTTCTGTTTGTGATCTCCTTTAGACCGCCCTGCTGCTGCTATGCCCTACAGAACAGACACAAAGAGACAGTTAGAAACACCTTCTGTTTGTGGTCTCCTTTAGACCGCCCTGCTGCTGCTATGCCCTACAGAACAGACACAAAGAGACAGTTAGAAACACCTTCTGTTTGTGATCTCCTTTAGAACGCCCTGCTGCTGCTATGCCCTACAGAACAGACACAAAGAGACAGTTAGAAACACCTTCTGTTTGTGGTCTCCTTTAGACCGCCCTACTGCTGCTATGCCCTACAGAACAGATACAAAGAGACAGTTAGAAACACCTTCTGTTTGTGAACTCCTTTAGACCGCCCTGCTGCTGCTATGCCCTACAGAACAGACACAAAGAGACAGGATATAGAAACACCTTCTGTTTGTGATCTCCTTTAGACCGCCCTGCTGCTGCTATGCCCTACAGAACAGACACAAAGAGACAGTTAGAAACACCTTCTGTTTGTGGTCTCCTTTAGACTGCCCTGCTGCTGCTATACCCTACAGAACAGACACAAAGGAGACAGTTAGAAACACCTATTGTTTGTGATCTCCTTTAGACCGCCCTGCTGCTGCTATGCCCTACAGAACAGACACAAAGAGACAGTTAGAAACACCTTCTGTTTGTGATCTCCTTTAGACCGCCCTGCTGCTGCTATGCCCTACAGAACAGACACAAAGAGACAGGATATAGAAACACCTTCTGTTTGTGATCTCCTTTAGACCGCCCTGCTGCTGCTATGCCCTACAGAACAGACACAAAGAGACAGTTAGAAACACCTTCTGTTTGTTATCTCCTTTAGACCGCCCTGCTGCTGCTATGCCCTACAGACCAGACACAAAGAGACAGTTAGAAACACTTTCTGTTTGTGATCTCCTTTAGACCGCCCTGCTGCTGCTATGCCCTACAGAACAGACACAAAGAGACAGTTAGAAACACCTTCTGTTTGTGATCTCCTTTAGACCGCCCTGCTGCTGCTATGCCCTACAGAACAGACACAAAGAGACAGTTAGAAACACCTTCTGTTTGTGGTCTATTTTAGACCGCCCTGCTGCTGCTATGCCCTACAGAACAGACACAAAGAGACAGTTAGAAACACCTTCTGTTTGTGGTCTCCTTTAGACCGCCCTGCTGCTGCTATGCCCTACAGAACAGATACAAAGAGACAGGATATAGAAACACCTTCTGTTTGTGGTCTCCTTTAGACCGCCCTGCTGCTGCTATGCCCTACAGAACAGACACAAAGAGACAGTTAGAAACACCTTCTGTTTGTGAACTCCTTTAGACCGCCCTGCTGCTGCTATGCCCTACAGAACAGATACAAAGAGACAGGATATAGAAACACCTTCTGTTTGTGATCTCCTTTAGACCGCCCTGCTGCTGCTATGCCCTACAGAACAGACACAAAGAGACAGTTAGAAACACCTTCTGTTTGTGGTCTCCTTTAGACTGCCCTGCTGCTGCTATACCCTACAGAACAGACACAAAGGAGACAGTTAGAAACACCTATTGTTTGTGATCTCCTTTAGACCGCCCTGCTGCTGCTATGCCCTACAGAACAGACACAAAGAGACAGTTAGAAACACCTTCTGTTTGTGGTCTCCTTTAGACCGCCCTGCTGCTGCTATGCCCTACAGAACAGACACAAAGAGACAGTTAGAAACACCTTCTGTTTGTGGTCTCCTTTAGACCGCCCTGCTGCTGCTATGCCCTACAGAACAGACACAAAGAGACAGTTAGAAACACCTTCTGTTTGTGGTCTCCTTTAGACCGCCCTGCTGCTGCTATGCCCTACAGAACAGACACAAAGAGACAGTTAGAAACACCTTCTGTTTGTGGTCTCCTTTAGACCGCCCTGCTGCTGCTATGCCCTACAGAACAGACACAAAGAGACAGTTAGAAACACCTTCTGTTTGTGGTCTCCTTTAGACCGCCCTGCTGCTGCTATGCCCTACAGAACAGACACAAAGAGACAGTTAGAAACACCTTCTGTTTGTGGTCTCCTTTAGACCGCCCTGCTGCTGCTATGCCCTACAGAACAGACACAAAGAGACAGTTAGAAACACCTTCTGTTTGTGGTCTCCTTTAGACCACCTTGCTGCTGCTATGCCCTACAGAACAGACACAAAGAGACAGGATATAGAAACACCTTCTGTTTGTGATCTCCTTTAGACCGCCCTGCTGCTGCTATGCCCTACAGAACAGACACAAAGAGACAGGATATAGAAACACCTTCTGTTTGTGATCTCCTTTAGACCGCCCTGCTGCTGCTATGCCCTACAGAACAGACACAAAGAGACAGTTAGAAACACCTTCTGTTTGTGATCTCCTTTAGACCGCCCTGCTGCTGCTATGCCCTACATAACAGACACAAAGAGACAGGATATAGAAACACCTTCTGTTTGTGATCTCCTTTAGACCGCCCTGCTGCTGCTATGCCCTACAGAACAGACACAAAGAGACAGTTAGAAACACCTTCTGTTTGTGATCTCCTTTAGACCGCCCTGCTGCTGCTATGCCCTACAGAACAGACACAAAGAGACAGTTAGAAACACCTTCTGTTTGTGGTCTCCCTGCTGCTGCTATGCCCTACAGAACAGACACAAAGAGACAGTTAGAAACACCTTCTGTTTGTGATCTCCTTTAGACCGCCCTGCTGCTGCTATGCCCTACAGAACAGACACAAAGAGACAGGATATAGAAACACCTTCTGTTTGTGATCTCCTTTAGACCGCCCTGCTGCTGCTATGCCCTACAGAACAGACACAAAGAGACAGGATATAGAAACACCTTCTGTTTGTGATCTCCTTTAGACCGCCCTGCTGCTGCTATGCCCTACAGAGCAGACACAAAGAGACGGGATATAGAAACACCTTCTGTTTGTGGTCTCCTTTAGACCGCCCTGCTGCTGCTATGCCCTACAGAACAGACACAAAGAGACAGTTAGAAACACCTTCTGTTTGTGATCTCCTTTAGACCGCCCTGCTGCTGCTATGCCCTACAGAACAGACACAAAGAGACAGTTAGAAACACCTTCTGTTTGTGATCTCCTTTAGACCGCCCTGCTGCTGCTATGCCCTACAGAACAGATACAAAGAGACAGTTAGAAACACCTTCTGTTTGTGGTCTCCTTTAGACCGCCCTGCTGCTGCTATACCCTACAGAACAGACACAAAGAGACAGTTAGAAACACCTTCTGTTTGTGGTCTCCTTTAGACCGCCCTGCTGCTGCTATGCCCTACAGAACAGACACAAAGAGACAGTTAGAAACACCTTCTGTTTGTGATCTCCTTTAGACCGCCCTGCTGCTGCTATGCCCTACAGAACAGACACAAAGAGACAGTTAGAAACACCTTCTGTTTGTGGTCTCCTTTAGACCACCTTGCTGCTGCTATGCCCTACAGAACAGACACAAAGAGACAGTTAGAAACACCTTCTGTTTGTGGTCTCCTTTAGACCGCCCTGCTGCTGCTATGCCCTACAGAACAGACACAAAGAGACAGTTAGAAACACCTTCTGTTTGTGATCTCCTTTAGACCGCCCTGCTGCTGCTATGCCCTACAGAACAGACACAAAGAGACAGGATATAGAAACACCTTCTGTTTGTGATCTCCTTTAGACCGCCCTGCTGCTGCTATGCCCTACAGAACAGACACAAAGAGACAGGATATAGAAACACCTTCTGTTTGTGATCTCCTTTAGACCGCCCTGCTGCTGCTATGCCCTACAGAACAGACACAAGGAGACAGGATATAGAAACACCTTCTGTTTGTGATCTAATTTAGACCGCCCTGCTGCTGCTATGCCCTACAGAACAGACACAAAGAGACAGGATATAGAAACACCTTCTGTTTGTGATCTCCTTTAGACCGCCCTGCTGCTGCTATGCCCTACAGAACAGACACAAAGAGACAGGATATAGAAACACCTTCTGTTTGTGATCTCCTTTAGACCGCCCTGCTGCTGCTATGCCCTACAGAACAGACACAAAGAGACAGTTAGAAACACCTTCTGTTTGTGATCTCCTTTAGACCGCCCTGCTGCTGCTATGCCCTACAGAACAGACACAAAGAGACAGTTAGAAACACCTTCTGTTTGTGGTCTCCTTTAGACCGCCTTGCTGCTGCTATGCCCTACAGAACAGACACAAAGAGACAGTTAGAAACACCTTCTGTTTGTGATCTCCTTTAGACCGCCCTGCTGCTGCTATGCCCTACAGAACAGACACAAAGAGACAGTTAGAAACACCTTCTGTTTGTGGTCTCCTTTAGACCGCCTTGCTGCTGCTATGCCCTACAGAACAGACACAAAGAGACAGTTAGAAACACCTTCTGTTTGTGATCTCCTTTAGACCGCCCTGCTGCTGCAATGCCCTACAGAACAGACACAAAGAGACAGGATATAGAAACCCCTTCTGTTTGTGGTCTCCTTTAGACCGCCCTGCTGCTGCTATGCCCTACAGAACAGACACAAAGAGACAATTAGAAACACCTTCTGTTTGTGATCTCCTTTAGACCGCCCTGCTGCTGCTATGCCCTACAGAACAGACACAAATAGACAGTTAGAAACACCTTCTGTTTGTGATCTCCTTTAGACCGCCCTGCTGCTGCTATGCCCTACAGAACAGACACAAGAGACAGTTAGAAACACCTTCTGTTTGTGATCTCCTTTAGACCGCCCTGCTGCTGCTATACCCTACAGAACAGACACAAAGAGACAGGATATAGACACACACTATTTACTGTAAATGGAGAAGAGCAGCAAGGAGGAGGAAAGAGCAGAAGTGTGTGTCCGTGTGTGTCCGTGTGTGTGTGTGTGTGTGTGTGTGTGTGTGTGTCAGGGTTTCCACTAGCCGGTAATAGCTGGCTTTTGTCTGATTAAAAAAAATAGAAAAGCAGATCAATAAAATTAGCGCCGGCCAATAGTCCAGTCGACGTAAATACCAAAATACCAGTCGATGTAAATACATTTGACTGGTCATGCTTATCAGTCTACAGGTTAATTTGCATAATTTTGTGGAATTAAATTAGTGCGTGTGTACAGTCTATTCGTTATGTATCTTAGCACACGTGTACAGAATACATATACAGAGCCTGTCTGACGGCAGAAGAGTTGCTGCCGCAGCATCTGTGATGTGTTCTATACAACAGGGAAAAGACCCGCTCAAAATCTGCTTTATCCAGCCTAGGACTACCGGATGAATGAATCTGGGATCTATCGTCCCAACTGGCTCAGAGTCTGTTTGGAATAGGCTATTTCTTTGTCGACAAGCTGACCAAAGCCTTGACATATGCTAGTTATTTTGCTGTTCGTTACTCGTCTTGTTGGCTGAGGAAAAGTACATGTGGACAGTTATTCTAACATGTTCAAAGTGCACATCAGATTTTGGTAAGAAGGACCACACACCGTTGCATCCTCGACTTGCATGTTCTGTTAAAATGAATTACCATAGTTTCAATGTGATTTGTGTCATTCTGAGCACCGTGGGTGGACGCCCTAATCAGGTTACGCATCCAATGCAAAAGGCTCCGGTAAACTTCTCAAATGTCCGGTAAATTAAAATGTTGCCGGTCAAATGTCCGGAAACCCTGGTGTGTATTGCCTGTCTGGATGAGCAAATTGGGAAACAAGTTGATCAATGCACCGTTTGCCTCTGCTCCTCACCCTCACCTCTTCTCTCCTCACCCCTCTTCTCTCCTCACCCCTCACCTCTCCTCACCTCTCCTCACCTCTCACTTCTCCTCACCCCTCACTTCTCCTCACCCCTCACTTCTCCTCACTTCTCCTCATCCTTCAGTTCTATTCCCCCCTCATCTCTCCTCACCTCTCCACACCCCTCACCTCTCCTCACCCCTCTTTTCTCCTCACCCTTCACTTCTCCTCACCCCTCTCTTCTCCTCACCCTTCACTTCTCCTCACCTCTCCTCATCCTTCACTTCTCTTTACCCCTCTCTTCTCCTCACCATTCACTTCTCCTCACTTCTCCTCATCCTTCACTTCTCTTCCCCCTCATCTCTCCTCACTTCTCCTCACCCCTCTCTTCTCCTCATCCTTCACTTCTCCTCACCCCTCTCTTCTCCTCACCCCTCACCTCTCCTCACCTCTCCTCACCCCTCACGTCTCCTCACCCCTCACCTTTCCTCACCTCTCCTCACTCCTCACCTTTCCTCACCCCTCCTCACCCCTCACCTTTTTCACACCATCCTTCCATCACATAATTACCCAGCATGTTAAATGAGATAGGAGCCTAAATCACTATCCTCACCTCCTCTCTCCCTCATCCTCCCTTCTCTCTCCCCTTCTTCACCTCCTCTCTACCCATCCTCACCGCTCTCCCCTCCTCTCTCCCCAATCCTTCCTCTGCTCTCCCCCATCCTCACCTCCCCTCTCTCCCCTATCTTCTCTCCCCCATCTCCACCTCATTATGCTCCATTATTACCCTAGACACCTTGCCCCTCATTCCCTGTCCTCGGGGTCAAACACACACACACACACTCACCTTGAGCTTCATCATGGAGTCTTGACAGAGTTTGTCTCCGCGTGCAGCGGTGACCTCGTCCAGACCGATGAGTTTAGCCTTGTAGCGAACGCCATCCCCCTTAAACCGCCTGATCAACCCGGCCTCGCTACGATCCTGCCCTGAGAGAGACAGAGACACAAACACAGAGTCAGTACAGTACAATAAACACACATGACTATGACCCCCCATCCCTCCCTATTCTATCTCTCTATCTCTATCCATCCTTCTATATTCTATCTCTATCCATCCTTCTCTATTCTATCTCTATCCATCCCTCTCTATTCTATCTCTATCCACCCTCTCTATTCTATCTCTATCCATCCCTCTCTATTCTATCTCTATCCATCCTTCTCTATTCTATCTCTATCCATCCCTCTTTTTTCTATCTCTATCATCCCTCTCTATTACAGTATATCGCTATCATCCCTCTCTATTCAATCTCTATCCATCCTTCCCTATTCTATCTCTCTATTCATCTCTCCCTATTTTATCTCTCTATCCATCCCATCTCTATCTCTATCCATCCCATCTCTACCTCTATCCACCCCTGTTTCCCCTCTCTTCTCACACTCTCTATTATCTATGTGTGTACTAGTGTGTTTGTGTGTGTTGTCCTTGCTCCTCTCTCTATATTATCTCCTGTGGTTAGTAAAGTATTCCTCACAGACAACAGAGTGGGAGGGAGGGAGGAAGATAATTAAGAAAATTCCCAAAGTTGAGAAAAGCTTTGACTATAATAGCCTTGCTATTGAGAGATGCCGCAGAAGGCACAACTGGCTCTCGAGAGCACACTGCCCACAAAATGAGGTGGAAACTGAGTTGCACTTCCTAACCTCCTGCCAAATGTATGACCATATTAGAGACACATGCAGTTGAAGTCAGAAGTATACATACACCTTAGCCAAGTACATTTAAACTCAGTTTTTCACAATTCCTGACATTTAATCCTCGTAAAAATTCCCTCTTTTAGGTCAGTTAGGATCACCACTTTATTTTAAGAATGTGAAATGTCAGAATAATAGAAGAGAGGATGATTTATTTCAGCTTTAATTCCCACATTTATTGGGAATATTGATTTATTTCAGCTTCTGGGTCATAAGTTTACACACAGTCAAATAGTATTTGGTAGCATTGCCTTTAAATTATTTAACTTGGGTCAAAATGTTTCAGGTATCCTTCCACAAGCTTCCCACAATAAGTTGGGTGAATTTTGGCCCATTCCTCCTGACAGAGTTGGTGTAACTGAGTCAGGTTTGTAGGCCTCCTTGCTCGTACACGCTTTTTCAGTTCTGCCCACAAATGTTCTATAGGATTGAGGGGCTTCAGGGCTTTGTGATGACCACATCAATACCTTGACTTTGTTGTCCTTAAGCCATTTTGCCACAACTTTGAAAATATACTTGGGGTCATTGTCCATTTGGAAGACCCATTTGAGACCAAACTTTAACTTCCTGACTGATGTCTTGAGACGTTGCTTCAATATATCCCCATAATTTTCTTTCCTCATGATGCCATCTATTTTGTGAAGTGCACCAGTCCCTCCTGCAGCAAAGCACCCCCACAACATGACGCTGCCACCCCCCGTGCTTCACGGTTGGGATGGTGTTCTTCGACTTGCAAGCCTCCCCTTTTTCCTCCAAACATAACGATGGTCATTATGGCCAAACAGTTCTATTTTTGTTTCATCAGACCAGATGACATTTCTCGAAAAAGTACGATCTTTGTCCCCATGTGCAGTTGCAAACCTTAGTCTGTTATTTTTATGGTGGTTTTGGAGCAGTGGCTTCTTCCTTGCTGTGCGGCCTTTCAGGTTATGTCCACATAGGACTCGTTTTACTGTGAATATAGATACTTTTGTACCTGTTTCCTCCAGCATCTTCACAAGGTCCTTTGCTGTTGTTCTAGGTTTGATTTGCACTTTTCGCACCAACGTTCATCTCTAGGAGACAGAGCGCGTCTCTTTCCTGAGCGGTATGACGGCTGCGTGGTCCCATGGTGGTTATACTTGCGTACTATTGTTTGTACAGATAAACATGGTACCTTGAGGCATTTGGAAATTGCTCCCAAGGATGAACCAGACTTGTGGAGTTATTTTGATCTTCCCATGATGTCAAGCAAAGAGGCACTGAGTTTGAAGGTAGGCCTTGAAATACATCCACAGGTACACCTCCAACTGACTCAAATTGTGTCAAGTAGCCTATCAGAAACTTCTAAAGCCATGACATCATTTTCTGGAATTTTCCAAGCTGTTTAAAAGGCACAGTCAACATAGTGTATGTAAATTTCTTCCCCACTGGAATTGTGATACAGTGAATTATAAGTGAAATAATCTGTCTGTAAACAATTGTTGGAAAAATGACTTGTGTCATGCACAAAGTAGATGTCCTAAGCGACTCCTAAGAAATGTGTGAAGTGGTTGAAAAACTAGTTTTAATGACTCCAACCTAAGTGTATGTAAACTTCCGACTTCAACTGTATTTCCCTCAGATTACACAGACCCACAAAGAATTCTAAAACGAATCCAATTTTGATAAACTCCCATATTTAATAGGTGAATACCACAGTTACCATCACAGCAGCAAGATTTGCAACCTGTTGACAAAAGAAAATGGCAACCAGTGAACAAACACTATATGGTCTTCCTTATGGTGTGTGTAACTGTAATTTGACAGCCAGCCAAACCATTTTAAAAGAAACTGAATCATTGTCAGGATTCCAAAAACCTCCAGTGTTTTATTGATGAAAGTGAAAAAGCAATGCTTTCAAATGATTTTACAAGGATGGCAAGAGACCAGCAGAGACCAACCAGCAGTGTAGAAACCGTTCTCAACAATGACTCTATAACTAAATGAATTCCTGGTTCCCCTTTCAGCGCCAAAGAAAAATCGCAAGTTAGATGCCGTTAAATAGAATGGCCACCGGGTGGACAATATCAATATGGATATACAGTGCATTCGGAAAGTATTCAGACCCCTTGACTTTTTCCACATTTTGTTACGTTACAGCCTTGTTCAGTACATTGTTGAAGCACCTTTGGCAGCAACTTTCAAGTCTTCTTTGGTATGACGCTATTCAAGACCTCTTGACTTTTTCCACATTTTCTTATGTTGCTTACATTATTTTAAAATTATTATTTTTTTTAAATTCCCTCATCAATCTACATACAATACCCCATAATGACATCACAATACCCCATAATGACATCACAATACCCCATAATGACATCACAATACCCCATAATGACAAAGCAAAAACAGCTTTTTATACATTTTTGCAAATAAAAAACAACTGAAATATCACATTTACATAAGTATTCAGACCCTTTACTCAGTACTTTGTTGAAGCACCTTTGGCAGTGATTACAGCCTCGAGTCTTCTTGGATATGACGCTACAAGCTTGACAAACCTGTATTTTGGGAGTTTCTCCCATTCTTCTCTGCAGATCCTCTCAAGCGATGTCTCTCCAGAGATGTTCGATTTCTTCAAGTCCGGGCTCTGTCTGGGCCACTCAAGGACATTCAGAGACTTGTTCCAAAGCTACTTCTGTGTAGTCTTGGCTGTGTGTTTAGGGTCGTTGTCCTGTTGGAAGGTGAACCTTCGCCCCAGTCTGGGGTACTGAGCGCTCTGGAGCAGGTTTTAATCAAGAATCTCTCTGTATTTTGCACTGTACATCTTTCCCTTGATCCTGACTAGTCTCCCAGTCCCTGCCGCTGAAAAACATCCTCACAGCATGATGCTGCCACCATGCTTCACCGTAGGGATGGTGCCAGGTGTCCTTCAGACGTGACGCTTGGCATTCAGACCGAAGAGTTCAATCTTGGTTTCATCAGACCAAAGAATCTTGTTTCTCATGGTCTGAAAGTCCTTTAGGTGCATTTTGGCAAACTCCAACCGGGCGGTCATGTGCCTTTTACTGAAGAGTGGCTTCCGTCTGGGCACACTACCATAAAGGCCTGATTGGTGGAGTGCTGCAGTTGGTTGTTATTCTGGAAAGTTCTCCCATCTCCACAGAGGAACTCTAGAGCTCTATCAGAGTGACCATCAGGTTCTTGGTCACCTCCCTGACCAAGGCCCTTCTCCCCTGATTGCTCAGTTTGGAAGAGCTGCCAACTCTAGGAAGAATCTTAGTGGTTCCAAAGTTCTTCCATTTAAGGTGGAGGCAAATGATGGAGGCAACTATGTTCTTGGGGACCTTCAATGCTGCAGACATTTGTTGGTACCCTTCCCCAGATCTATGCCTCGACACAATCCTGTCTCGGAGCTCTACGGACAATTCCTTTGACCTCATGGCTTGGTTTTTGCTCTGACATGCACTGTCACCTGTGGGACCTTATATGTGTGTGCCTTTCCAAATCATGTCCAATCAATTCAATTTACCACAGGAGGACTCCAATAAATTTTTTGAAACATCTCAAGGATGATCAATGGAAACAGGATGCACCTGAGCTCAAATTCGCGTCTGATAGCAAAGGGTCTGAATACTTATGTAAATAAGGCATTTCTGTTTAAAACATTTTTATACATTTCAAATTTCATTGCTTTGTCATTATGGGGTAGTGTGTAGATTGATAAGGGACATTTAAAAAAAAATCTATTTTAAAATAAGGCTGGTAACATAACAAAATGTGGAAAAAGTGAAAAGGTCTGAATACTGTCTGAATGCATTGCAAACCCTGAATGAGGCAGAGCAAATAGCATTGTAAATACAACTCATGTATGTTTATTTATTTCCCCTTTTGTACTTAAACTCTTCAATATTTTTACAACACTGTACATCGCCACAATATAACATTCAAAATGCCTCTATTCTTTTAAAGCAGTGTAATGTTTACTGTTTATGTATGGTTGTTTATTTCCCTATTATTCGTTATCTATTTCACTTGCTTTGGCAATGTATGTTTCCAGTGGCAATAAAGCCCTTTTGAATTGAATTGTGAGAGAGAACGAGAGAGACCCTCAGGGGATGAGACTTTAGCCTGATCTGTCGCAGCTCTCTCAGGACCTTAGTCCAGTTCCATCACTCTGAGATGAAACACCACACACATACGAGAGGCAAGCAGGAAGCACTGGGTACCGGGGGGTTTAGGGTTTCAGTGCCTTGCTGAAGAGACCAGCGGCAGTAGGTACTGATTACAGAAACCCTCCAGCCCTGAGATTCAAACCGCCATAAATCCATTTGCTGGGCTAACTCTGGAACCTAAATCCAATAAAATAAAATCAAATGTTATTGGTCACATACACATGGTTAGCGGTATGTTATTGCGAGTGTAGCGAAAAGCTTATGCTCCTAGATCTGACAGTGGAGCAGTATCTAACAGGTAATATCTAACAATTCCACAACAAAACCTAATACACCCAATCTAGTAAAGGGATGGGATGAGAATATATAAGTGTAAAATACAGTGGGGCAAAAAATTATTTAGTCAGCCACCAATTGTGCAAGTTCTCCCACTTAGAAGATGAGAGAGGCCTGTCATTTTCATCATAGGTACACTTCAACTATGACAGACAAAATTAGAAGAAAAAAATCCAGAAAATCACATTGTAGGATTTTTAATGAATTTATTTAAAAATGATGGTGGAAAATAAGTATTTTGTCAATAACAAAAGTTTATCTCAAAACGTTTTCTGTAAGTCTTCACAAGGTTTTCACACACTGTTGCTGGTATTTTGGCCCACTCCTCCATGTAGATCTCCTCTAGAGCAGTGATGTTTTGGGGCTGTTGCTGGGCAACACGGACTTTCAACTCCCTCCAAAGATTTTCTATGGGGTTGAGATCTGGAGACTGGCTAGGCCACTCCAGGACCTTGAAATGCTTCTTACGAAGCCTCTCGTTCGTTGCCCGGGCAGTGTGTTTGGGATCATTGTCATGCTGAAAGACCCAACCACATTTCATTTTCAATGCCCTTGCTGATGAAAGGAGGTTTTCACTCAAAATCTCACGATACATGGCCCCATTCATTCTTTCCTTTACACGGATCAGTCGTCCTGGTCCCTTTGCAGAAAAACAGCATGATGTTTCCACCCCCAAGCTTCACAGTAGGTATGGTGTTCTTTGGATGCAACTCAGCATTCTTTGTCCTCCAAACACGACGAGTTGAGTTTTTAACAAAAAGTTATATTTTGGTTTCATCTGACCATATGACATTCTCCCAATCTTCTTCTGGATCATACAAATGCTCTCTAGCAAACTTCAGACGGGCCTGGACATGTACTGGCTTAAGCAGGGAGACACGTCTGGATCTGCAGGATTTGAGTCCCTGGCGGCGTAGTGTGTTACTGATGGTAGGCTTTGTTACTTTGGTCCCAGCTCTCTGCAGGTCATTCACTAGGTCCCCCCGTGTGGTTCTGGGATTTTTGCTCACCGTTCTTGTGATCATTTTGACCCCACGGGGTGAGATCTTGCGTGGAGCCCCAGATCGAGGGAGATTATCAGGGGTCTTGTATGTATTCCATTTCCTAATAATTGCTCCCACAGTTGATTTCTTCAAACCAAGCTGCTTACCTATTGCAGATTCAGTCTTCCCAGCCTGGTGCAGGTCTACAATTTTGTTTCTGGTGTCCTTGGACAGCTCTATGGTCTTGGCCATAGTGGAGTTTGGAGTGTGACTGTTTGAGGTTGTGGACAGGTGTCTTTAATACTGATAACAAGTTCAAACAGGTGCCATTAATACAGGTAACAAGTGGAGGACAGAGGAGCCTCTTAAAGAAGAAGTTACAGGTCTGTGAGAGCCAGAAATCTTGCTTGTTTGTAGGTGACCAAATACTTATTTTCCACCATCATTTGCAAATAAATTCATTAAAAATCCTACGATGTGATTTTCTGGATCTTTTGTCTGTCAAA
This sequence comes from Oncorhynchus mykiss, assembly GCF_057628025.1. Classification (NCBI taxonomy): domain Eukaryota; kingdom Metazoa; phylum Chordata; class Actinopteri; order Salmoniformes; family Salmonidae; genus Oncorhynchus; species Oncorhynchus mykiss. Next base: position 28,535,626 of record NC_143025.1, on the reverse strand, counting down.
GTTGAAGTGTACCTATGATGAAAATTACAGGCCTCTCTCATCTTTTTAAGTGGGAGAACTTGCACAATTGGTGGCTGACTAAATACATTTTTGCCCCACTGTATATGGATGAGCAGTGACAGAGCTGCTAAGATGCAATAGAAAGTAAATAATAGATAGTGAAGGATACAGTATATACAGTTGAAGTCAGAAGTTTACAGAAGTTTTACACTTAGGTTGGAGTCATTATAATTCGTTTTTCAACCACTCCACAAATTTCTTGTTAACAAACAATAGTTTTGGCAAGTCGCTTAGGACATCTACTTTGTGCATGACACAAGTGATTTTTCCAACAATTGTTTACAGACAGATTATTTAACTTATAATTCACTGTATCAACATTCCAGTGGGTCCAAAATTTACATACACTAAATTGACTGTGCCTTTTAAACAGCTTGGAAAATTCCAGAAAATTAAGTTGTGGCTTTAGAAGCTTCTGATAGGCTAATTGACACCATTTGAGTCAATTGGAGGTGTATCTGTGGATGTATTTCAAGGCCTACCTTCAAACTCAGTGCATCTTTGCTTGACATCATAGGAAAATCAAAATAACTCAGCCAAGACCTCAGAAAGAAATTGTAGACCTCCACAAGTCTGGTTCATCTTTGGGAGCAATTTCCAAATGCCTGAATGTACCACGTTCATCTGTACAAACAATAGTACGCAAGTATAACCACCATGGGACCACGCAGCCGTCATACCGCTCAGGAAGGAGACGCATTCTGTCTCCTAGAGATGAACGTACTTTGATGAGAAAAGTGCAAATCAATCCCAGAACAATAGCAAAGGACCTTGTGAAGATGCTGGAGGAAAAGGTACAAAAGTATCTATATCCACAGTAAAACTGAAACCTGAAAGGCCGCTCAGCAAGGAAGAAGCCACTGCTCCAAAATCGCCATAAAAAAAGACAGACTACGGTTTGCAAATGCACATGGGGACAAAGATCGTACTTTTTGGAGAAATATCCTATGGTCTAATGAAACCAAAATAGAACTGTTTGGTCAGAATGACCATCGTTATGTTTGGAGGACTAAGGGGGAGGTTTGCAAGTCAAAGAACACCATCCCAACCGTGAAGCACGGGGGTGGCAGCATCATGTTGCTTTGCTGCAGGAGAGACTGGTGCACTTCACAAAATAGATTATTATGAGGAAGGACAATTATGGGGATATATTGAAGCAACATCTCAAGACCTTAGTCAGGAAGTTAAAGCTTGGTCGCAAAGGGGTCTTCCAAATGGACAATGACCCAAACCATGCTTTCAAAGTTGTGGCAAAATGGCTTAAGGTCAACAAAGTCAAGGTATCGGAGTGGCCATCACAAAGCCCTGACCTCAATCCTATAGAACATTTGTGGGCAGAACTGAAAAAGCGTGTACGAGCAAGGAGGCCTACAAACCTGACTCAGTTACACCAACTCTGTCAGGAGGAATGGGCCAAAATTCACCCAACTTATTGTGGGAAGCTTGTGGAAGGCTACCTGAAATGTTTGACCCAAGTTAAACCATTTAAAGGCAATGCTACCAAATACTAATTGAGTGTATGTAAACTTCTGACCCACTGGGAATGTGATGAAATAAATAAAATCTTAAATAAATAATTTTCTCTATTATTCTGACATTTCACATTCTTAAAATATAGTGGTGATCTTAACTGACCTAAGACAGGGAATTTTTACTAGGATTAAGGTATATGTAAACTTCCGACTTCAACTGTCAATACAAGATCAGTATTGTGAGATATGTAAACATTGTTAAAGTGGCATTATTATAGTGACTAGTGTACCATTTATTAAAGTGGCCAATGATATCAAGTCTGTAGGTTGGCAGCTGCCTCTCTGAGCTAGTGGTGCCTGTTTAACAATCTGATGGCCTTGAGATTGAAAAACAGCTTCTATCTCTCTGTCCCAGCTTTGATGCACCTGTACTGACCTCGCCTTCTGGATGGAAGTGGGGTGAACAAGTATTGGCTCGGGTGGTTATTGTCCTTGATTATATTTTTTGCCTTCCTGTGACATTGGGTGGTGTAGGTGTCCTGGAGGGCAGGTAGTTTGCCCCTGGTGATGTGCTGTGCAGACCGCACCACCCTCTGGAGAGCCCTGCGGTTGTGGGCAGTGCAGTTGCCATACCAGGTGGTGATACAGCCCAACAGGATGCTCTCAATTGTGCATATGTAAAAGTTAGTGAGGGTTTTCAGGGATAAGCCACATTTTTTCAGCCTCCTGAGGCTGTCTGTGTCTGCTGTCTGTGTGCGTGGACCATTTCAGTTTGTCGGTAACATGTACACAGAGGAACTTAAAACTTTCCACTTTCTCCACTGCTGTCCCATCGATGTGGAGAGGGGGGTGTTCCCTTTGCTGTTTCCTGAAGTCCACGATCATCTCTTTTGTTTTGCTCGCATTGAGTGAGAGGTTATTTTCCTGACACCACACTCTGAGGGCCCTCACCTTCTCCCTGTAGGCTGTCTCGTTGTTGTTGGTAATCAAGCCTACCACTGTACTGTCATCTTTAAACTTGATGATTGAGTTGGAGGCATACATGGCCACGCAGTCATGGGTGAACAGGGAGTACAGGAGAGGGCTGAGAACGCACCCTTGTGGGGCCCCAGGGTTGAGGATCAGCGGAATGGAGATGTTGTTTCCTACCTTCAACACCTGGGGGCGGCCCTTCAGGAAATCCAGGACCCAGTTGCACAGGGTGGGGTCGAAACCCAGGGTCTCAAACTTAATGATGAATTTTTAGGGTACTGTGGTGTTGAATGCTGAGCTGTAGTCAATGAACAGCATTCTTACATAGGTATTCCTGTTTTTCAGATGGGTTAGGGCAGTGTGCAGTGTGATGGCGTCGTCTGTGGACCTATTGGGGCGGTAAGCAAATTGGAGGATGACAGGTAGGGTGGAGGTGATATGATCCTTGACTAGTCTCTCAAAGCACTTCATGATGACAGAAGGGAGTGCTACTGGGCGATTAGTTCAGTTACCTTGTCTTTCTTGGGAACAGGAACAATGGTGGCCATCTTGAAGCATGTGGGGACAGCAGACTGGGATGGGGATTGATTGAATATGTCCGTAAACACACCAGCCAGCTGGTCTGCGCATGCTCTGAGGACGCGGCTAGGGATGCCGTCTGGGCCGGCAGCCTTGCGAGGGTTAACACGTTTAAATGTTTTACTCAGGTTGGCCACGGAGAAGGAGAGCCCACAGTCTTTGGTAGCAGGCCATGTCACTGTATTGTCCTCAAAGCGCGCAAAGAAGTTGTTTAATTTGTCTGGGAGCAAGACGTCGATGTCCGCGATGGGGCTGGTATTCTTTTTGTAATCCGTGATTGTCTGTAGACCCTGCCACATACGTCTCGTGTTTGAGCCGTTGAATTGTGACTTCACTTTGTCTTACAGAGGGAATAACTACACTGTATTTGGCCATTTTTCCAGTCGTCTTGTCATGATTAAATGCGGTGGTACGAGCTTTCAGTTTTGCACGAATGCTGCCATCTATCCACGGTTTATGGTTAGGTAAGGTTTTAACATTGGGTACATCTCCTATACACTTCCTCATAAACTCGCTCACCGAGTCAGAGTATAGGTCAATGTTTTTGTCTGAGGCTACCTGGAACATATCCCAGTCCACGGTACCGAAGCAGTCTTGAAGCGTGGAATCCAATTGGTCAGACAAGCGTTGGATAGACCTAAGCATAGGTGCTCCCTGTTTCAGTTTCTGCCTATAGGAGGGGAGCAACAAGATTGTGTCATGGTCAGATTTGCCAAAAGGAGGGCCGGGGAGGGCCTTGTATGCATCGTGGAAGTTAGAGTAGCGGTGGTCGAGTGTGTTACTTGCCCATGTACTGCAATCGATATGCTGATAGAATTTAGGTAGACTTGTTCTCAGATTAGCTTTGTTAAAATCCCCAGCTACAATAAATGCAGCCTCGGGATATATGGTTTCCAGTTTGCATAAAGTCCAGTGAAGTTCCTTGATGGCCGTCTTGGTCACCGCTTGCGCAGGGATATACACGGCTGTGACGATAACCGAGGAGAGTTCTCTTGGGAGATAATAAGGTCGGCATTTGATTGTAAGGAATTCTAGGTCAGGTGAACAAAAGGACTTGAGTTCTTGTATGTTGTTATAATTACAACATGAGTTGTTAATCATGAAACATACACCCCCGCCCTTCTTCTCACCAGAGAGATGTTTGTTCCTGTTGGTGCGATGCACTGAAAATCCCATTGGCTGTACTGACTCAGACAGCATGTCCCCAGCTAGCCATGTCTCCATGAAACAGAGTATGTTACAATCCTGGAAATCTCTTTGGAAAGCAACTCTTGCACTAATTTCGTCGACTTTGTTAACTAGGGACTGGACATTAGCGAGTAATATACTCTGAAGCGGTGGGTGGTGTGCGAGCATCCGAAGCCTCACTAGAAGACCACTCCGGCACACTCTCCTCTGACGTTGTTGTTTTGGGTTGGCCTCTGGAGTCAGTTCAAATGCCCTGGGAGGTGCAGACAAAGGATCTGCATTGGGAAAGTCGTATTCCTGGTCGTAGTGCTGGTTGTGCTAGTAAGTTAATGTCTCTCTGATATCAAATAGTTATTCCCGGCTGTATGCAATAACACTTAAAGTTTTCTGGGCTAACAACGTAAGAAATAATACATTAAAAAAACAAAATACTGCAGTTTCCTAAGGACTTGAAGCGAAGCTGCCATCTCTATCGCGCCATCAACCTCTAAACAACTGTACCTGATGCCCATAGCAGTATTTCATTCATATTTTTTTGGCCATTATGACTGGCTGATAGTTACAGACCAATATACCATATAGGCATGCACACATGGCTCACACAAGCTCACAGACACACACACACAAGTAAGTACACTCATGCACACACATTCTTGTGACAACCCCCCCTCCCTTCAGAGAGTCATCCCAGCATGTGAGCAACATGAAAGCCAAGAGAGGTAGATAGAGAGTGAGAGTAAGGGGGATGAAAGAGGTATAGGGAGAGGTAGAGAGAGGTAGGAGGTAGATTTGTATAGATAGCTCCGGGGTTAGCTTGCCTGCTGAGTGGTTTATATTAGTATCATGCTCCATCACAGTCTTTCCTGTCACAGCTGAATTCATCTCTCTCTCTGTGTGTGTGTGTGTGTGTGTGTGTGTGTGTGTGTGTGTGTGTGTGTGTGTGTGTGTGTGTGTGATGTAATTAAATGTCCGCTGCGGCTGTGACCTGCTGTGCCTCTAACACATCTAATGAAATAATCCTCCATTACATCTGTCACACTAACAGAGAGAGAGAGAGAGAGAGAGAGAGAGAGAGAGAGGGATGAGGGAGAGAAAGGTAGGGAGATAGAGAGAGAGAGATGAGTGGGGAAGATAGAGAGAATGATTGCAGACATGAAAGGAACAACCCAATTCAACACAATCCAACAAAGATGTGTAATATAAGCAGGAAAAATGACCTTGCCTGGGCTTTACAGTGTCTCAGCGGGCTGACAGTGTTGTTAAAACCCAGTCAGTCACACTACTGTAGCTGTTCCTAGAGTGAAGCTACTCTCTTATGGATGATCCCCAGTGCTATTGCACGTTTACTGGGGACTGGATAACAACCACACCCAACACTAAAGTGGTGTTTCTTGGGATTGTGTGTAGAAACTCATTTATGGTTGATTTTATCATCAAGCTAACTGAACTCTGATTTTCCTGAAGACTCTATGTTGAATGATTATATTACCATGCTGACCAAGGCCATGCAGGGTCATTGTTCTGTATGTGTTCATACATATTCATATCTGTAGAGGGCTAAGATCTGCCACTAGGGGGCTGTGGTTACTGTGAGAGGTGTCCTCTCCTCCTCCACTTTCTCTCCTCCCCACCTCTCTTCCTCTCTCCCTCACAGCTCTTCATCACCTCTTTGACCCGGATGACAGGGGCGAGCACTTGGGACCTGAGGTGTGTGTGTGTGTGTGCGCGCGCGTGTGTGTGTGTGTGTGTGTAGCCTGCAGCCATCCACTCTGACAGAAAACAAGGAACAAATTAGAGTGGTAAAACCTCAGGGACAGAACCGTCCACATTATCCCCCCCCCCCCCCCCCCCCCAACTCCCGAAAAATACACCATCGCCACCACTATGACAAGGTCACCTTGTGAAGCAAAAACTTTCTCAGGCCAGAAGGGGAGTTCAGTCTGAGAATAGAGAGGGAGACCGAACCTGCTGTTTCAATTGTCTATCTGTCTGACTGACCCTGTCAATATTGAGTCTCTTTCTCTCGTTCTCAAACTATCCAGCTACACAGGTATCAAATGAGCTTTTATACTGTTCTAAACAGAAACAAACAAAAACATGGTATTTATGAAGACAGGACATCTGTTAAAACAAAAGTCTGTTTCATCCTCCCATATTTCCCGAAATATAGAAACACTTGAAGTTACTTCTCCCTCTCATCTGTCAGTAGGGGAGGTCTTCATGAATCTACTCCCTTCATCTCATCTTGTCTGTCAGTAGGGGAGGTCTTCATGAATCTACTCCTCCCTCTCATCTTGTCTGTCAGTAGGGGAGGTCTTCATGAATCTACTCCCTTCATCTCATCTTGTCTGTCAGTAGGGGAGGTCTTCATGAATCTACTCCCTTAATCTCATCTTGTCTGTCAGTAGGGGAGGTCTTCATGAATCTACTCCTTTCATCTCATCTTATCTGTCAGTAGGGGAGGTCTTCATGAATCTACTCCTCCCTCTCATCTTATCTGTCAGTAACGGAGGTCTTCATGAATCTACTCCTCCCTCTCATCTTATCTGTCAGTAGGGGGGGTCTTCATGAATCTACTCCCTTCATCTCATCTTATCTGTCAGTAGGGGAGGTCTTCATGAATCTACTCCTCCCTCTCATCTTATCTGTCAGTAGGGGAGGTCTTCGTGATCTACTCCCTTCATCTCATCTTATCTGTCAGTAGGGGAGGTCTTCATGAATCTACTCCCTTCATCTCATCTTGTCTGTCAGTAGGGGAGGTCTTCATGAATCTACTCCCTTCATCTCATCTTGTCTGTCAGTAGGGGAGGTCTTCATGAATCTACTCCCTTCATCTCATCTTATCTGTCAGTAGGGGAGGTCTTCATGAATCTACTCCTCCCTCTCATCTTATCTGTCAGTAACGGAGGTCTTCATGAATCTACTCCTCCCTCTCATCTTATCTGTCAGTAGGGGAGGTCTTCGTGATCTACTCCCTTCATCTCATCTTATCTGTCAGTAGGGGAGGTCTTCATGAATCTACTCCCTTCATCTCATCGTATCTGTCAGTAGGGGAGGTCTTCATGAATCTACTCCCTTCATCTCATCTTGTCTGTCAGTAGGGGAGGTCTTCATGAATCTACTCCCTTCATCTCATCTTGTCTGTCAGTAGGGGAGGTCTTTATGAATCTACTCCCTTCATCTCATCTTGTCTGTCAGTAGGGGAGGTCTTCATGAATCTACTTCTCCCTCTCATCTTGTCTGTCAGTAGGGGAGGTCTTCATGAATCTACTCCCTTCATCTCATCTTGTCTGTCAGTAGGGGAGGTCTTCATGAATCTACTCCTCCCTCTCATCTTGTCTGTCAGTAGGGGAGGTCTTCATGAATCTACTCCCTTCATCTCATCTTGTCTGTCAGTAGGGGAGGTCTTCATGAATCTACTCCTCCCTCTCATCTTATCTGTCAGTAGGGGAGGTCTTCATGAATCTACTCCCTTCATCTCATCTTGTCTGTCAGTAGGGGAGGTCTTCATGAATCTACTCCTCCCTCTCATCTTATCTGTCAGTAGGGGAGGTCTTCATGAATCTACTCCCTTCATCTCATCTTGTCTGTCAGTAGGGGAGGTCTTCATGAATCTACTCCTCCCTCTCATCTTATCTGTCAGTAGGGGAGGTCTTCATGAATCTACTCCCTTCATATCATCTTGTCTGTCAGTAGGGGAGGTCTTCATGAATCTACTCCCTTCATCTCATCTTGTCTGTCAGTAGGGGAGGTCTTCATGAATCTACTCCCTTCATCTCATCTCGTCTGTCAGTAGGGGAGGTCTTCATGAATCTACTCCTCCCTCTCATCTTGTCTGTCAGTAGAGGAGGTCTTCATGAATCTACTCCTCCTAAATCTACTCCTCCCTCTCATCTTTTCTGTCAGTAGGGGAGGTCTTCATGAATCTACTCCCTCTCATCTTATCTGTCAGTAGGGGAGGTCTTCATTAATCTACTCCCTTCATCTCATCTTATCTGTCAGTAGGGGAGGTCTTCATGAATCTACTCCCTTCATCTCATCTTGTCTGTCAGTAGGGGAGGTCTTCATGAATCTACTCCCTTCATCTCATCTTATCTGTCAGTAGGGGAGGTCTTCATGAATATACTCCCTTCATCTCATCTTGTCTGTCAGTAGGGGAGGTCTTCATGAATCTACTCCCTTCATCTCATCTTGTCTGTCAGTAGGGGAGGTCTTCATGAATCTACTCCTCGCTCTCATCTTGTCTGTCAGTAGGGGAGGTCTTCATGAATCTACTCCCTTCATCTCATCTTGTCTGTCAGTAGGGGAGGTATTCATGAATCTACTCCCTTCATCTCATCTTGTCTGTCAGTAGAGGAGGTCTTCATGAATCTACTCCTCCTAAATCTACTCCTCCCTCTCATCTTTTCTGTCAGTAGGGGAGGTCTTCATGAATCTACTCCCTCCCTCTCATCTTATCTGTCAGTAGGGGAGGTCTTTGTGATCTACTCCCTTCATCTCATCTTATCTGTCAGTAGGGGAGGTCTTCATGAATCTACTCCCTTCATCTCATCGTATCTGTCAGTAGGGGAGGTCTTCGTGAATCTACTCCCTTCATCTCATCTTGTCTGTCAGTAGGGGAGGTCTTCATGAATCTACTCCCTTCATCTCATCTTGTCTGTCAGTAGGGGAGGTCTTTATGAATCTACTCCCTTCATCTCATCTTGTCTGTCAGTAGGGGAGGTCTTCATGAATCTACTCCCTTCATCTCATCGTATCTGTCAGTAGGGGAGGTCTTCATGAATCTACTCCCTTCATCTCATCTTGTCTGTCAGTAGGGGAGGTCTTCATGAATCTACTCCCTTCATCTCATCTTATCTGTCAGTAGGGGAGGTCTTCATGAATCTACTCCCTTCATCTCATCTTGTCTGTCAGTAGGGGAGGTCTTCATGAATCTACCCCCTTCATCTCATCTTGTCTGTCAGTAGGGGAGGTCTTCATGAATCTACTCCTCCCTCTCATCTTGTCTGTCAGTAGGGGAGATCTTCATGAATCTACTCCCTTCATCTCATCTTGTCTGTCAGTAGGGGAGGTATTCATGAATCTACTCCCTTCATCTCATCTTATCTGTCAGTAGGGGAGGTCTTCATGAATCTACTCCTCCCTCTCATCTTGTCTGTCAGTAGGGGAGGTCTTCATGAATCTACTCCCTTCATCTCATCTTGTCTGTCAGTAGGGGAGGTCTTCATGAATCTACTCCTCCCTCTCATCTTATCTGTCAGTAGGGGAGGTCTTCATGAATCTACTCCCTTCATCTCATCTTGTCTGTCAGTAGGGGAGGTCTTCATGAATCTACTCCCTTCATCTCATCTTGTCTGTCAGTAGGGGAGGTCTTCATGAATCTACTCCCTTCATCTCATCTTATCTGTCAGTAGGGGAGGTCTTCATGAATCTACTCCCTTCATCTCATCTTGTCTGTCAGTAGGGGAGGTCTTCATGAATCTACTCCCTTCATCTCATCTTGTCTGTCAGTAGGGGAGGTCTTCATGAATCTACTTCTCCCTCTCATCTTGTCTGTCAGTAGGGGAGGTCTTCATGAATCTACTCCCTTCATCTCATCTTGTCTGTCAGTAGGGGAGGTATTCATGAATCTACTCCCTTCATCTCATCTTGTCTGTCAGTAGGGGAGGTCTTCATGAATCTACTCCTCCCTCTCATCTTGTCTGTCAGTAGGGGAGGTCTTCATGAATCTACTCCCTTCATCTCATCTTGTCTGTCAGTAGGGGAGGTCTTCATGAATCTACTCCTCCCTCTCATCTTATCTGTCAATAGGGGAGGTCTTCATGAATCTACTCCCTTCATCTCATCTTGTCTGTCAGTAGGGGAGGTCTTCATGAATCTACTCCTCCCTCTCATCTTATCTGTCAGTAGGGGAGGTCTTCATGAATCTACTCCCTTCATCTCATCTTGTCTGTCAGTAGGGGAGGTCTTCATGAATCTACTCCTCCCTCTCATCTTATCTGTCAGTAGGGGAGGTCTTCATGAATCTACTCCCTTCATATCATCTTGTCTGTCAGTAGGGGAGGTCTTCATGAATCTACTCCCTTCATCTCATCTTGTCTGTCAGTAGGGGAGGTCTTCATGAATCTACTCCTCCCTCTCATCTTGTCTGTCAGTAGAGGAGGTCTTCATGAATCTACTCCTCCTAAATCTACTCCTCCCTCTCATCTTTTCTGTCAGTAGGGGAGGTCTTCATGAATCTACTCCCTCTCATCTTATCTGTCAGTAGGGGAGGTCTTCATGAATCTACTCCCTTCATCTCATCTTATCTGTCAGTAGGGGAGGTCTTCATGAATCTACTCCCTTCATCTCATCTTGTCTGTCAGTAGGGGAGGTCTTCATGAATCTACTCCCTTCATCTCATCTTATCTGTCAGTAGGGGAGGTCTTCATGAATCTACTCCCTTCATCTCATCCTTGTCTGTCAGTAGGGGAGGTCTTCATGAATCTACTCCCTTCATCTCATCTTGTCTGTCAGTAGGGGAGGTCTTCATGAATCTACTCCTCGCTCTCATCTTGTCTGTCAGTAGGGGAGGTCTTCATGAATCTACTCCCTTCATCTCATCTTGTCTGTCAGTAGGGGAGGTCTTCATGAATCTACTCCCTTCATCTCATCTTATCTGTCAGTAGGGGAGGTCTTCATGAATCTACTCCCTTCATCTCATCTTGTCTGTCAGTAGGGGAGGTCTTCATGAATCTACTCCCTTAATTTCATCTTATCTGTCAGTAGGGGAGGTCTTCATGAATCTACTCCCTTCATCTCATCTTGTCTGTCAGTAGGGGAGGTCTTCATGAATCTACTCCCTTCATCTCATCTTGTCTGTCAGTAGGGGAGGTCTTCATGAATCTACTCCTCCCTCTCATCTTGTCTGTCAGTAGGGGAGGTCTTCATGAATCTACTCCCTTCATCTCATCTTGTCTGTCAGTAGGGGAGGTATTCATGAATCTACTCCCTTCATCTCATCTTATCTGTCAGTAGGGGAGGTCTTCATGAATCTACTCCTCCCTCTCATCTTGTCTGTCAGTAGGGGAGGTCTTCATGAATCTACTCCCTTCATCTCATCTTGTCTGTCAGTAGGGGAGGTCTTCATGAATCTACTCCTCCCTCTCATCTTATCTGTCAGTAGGGGAGGTCTTCATGAATCTACTCCCTTCATCTCATCTTGTCTGTCAGTAGGGGAGGTCTTCATGAATCTACTCCCTTCATCTCATCTTGTCTGTCAGTAGGGGAGGTCTTCATGAATCTACTCCCTTCATCTCATCTTATCTGTCAGTAGGGGAGGTCTTCATGAATCTACTCCCTTCATCTCATCTTGTCTGTCAGTAGGGGAGGTCTTCATGAATCTACTCCCTTCATCTCATCTTGTCTGTCAGTAGGGGAGGTCTTCATGAATCTACTTCTCCCTCTCATCTTGTCTGTCAGTAGGGGAGGTCTTCATGAATCTACTCCCTTCATCTCATCTTGTCTGTCAGTAGGGGAGGTATTCATGAATCTACTCCCTTCATCTCATCTTGTCTGTCAGTAGGGGAGGTCTTCATGAATCTACTCCTCCCTCTCATCTTGTCTGTCAGTAGGGGAGGTCTTCATGAATCTACTCCCTTCATCTCATCTTGTCTGTCAGTAGGGGAGGTCTTCATGAATCTACTCCTCCCTCTCATCTTATCTGTCAATAGGGGAGGTCTTCATGAATCTACTCCCTTCATCTCATCTTGTCTGTCAGTAGGGGAGGTCTTCATGAATCTACTCCTCCCTCTCATCTTATCTGTCAGTAGGGGAGGTCTTCATGAATCTACTCCCTTCATCTCATCTTGTCTGTCAGTAGGGGAGGTCTTCATGAATCTACTCCTCCCTCTCATCTTATCTGTCAGTAGGGGAGGTCTTCATGAATCTACTCCCTTCATATCATCTTGTCTGTCAGTAGGGGAGGTCTTCATGAATCTACTCCCTTCATCTCATCTTGTCTGTCAGTAGGGGAGGTCTTCATGAATCTACTCCTCCCTCTCATCTTGTCTGTCAGTAGAGGAGGTCTTCATGAATCTACTCCTCCTAAATCTACTCCTCCCTCTCATCTTTTCTGTCAGTAGGGGAGGTCTTCATGAATCTACTCCCTCTCATCTTATCTGTCAGTAGGGGAGGTCTTCATGAATCTACTCCCTTCATCTCATCTTATCTGTCAGTAGGGGAGGTCTTCATGAATCTACTCCCTTCATCTCATCTTGTCTGTCAGTAGGGGAGGTCTTCATGAATCTACTCCCTTCATCTCATCTTATCTGTCAGTAGGGGAGGTCTTCATGAATCTACTCCCTTCATCTCATCCTTGTCTGTCAGTAGGGGAGGTCTTCATGAATCTACTCCCTTCATCTCATCTTGTCTGTCAGTAGGGGAGGTCTTCATGAATCTACTCCTCGCTCTCATCTTGTCTGTCAGTAGGGGAGGTCTTCATGAATCTACTCCCTTCATCTCATCTTGTCTGTCAGTAGGGGAGGTCTTCATGAATCTACTCCCTTCATCTCATCTTATCTGTCAGTAGGGGAGGTCTTCATGAATCTACTCCCTTCATCTCATCTTGTCTGTCAGTAGGGGAGGTCTTCATGAATCTACTCCCTTAATTTCATCTTATCTGTCAGTAGGGGAGGTCTTCATGAATCTACTCCCTTCATCTCATCTTGTCTGTCAGTAGGGGAGGTCTTCATGAATCTACTCCCTTCATCTCATCTTGTCTGTCAGTAGGGGAGGTCTTCATGAATCTACTCCTCCCTCTCATCTTGTCTGTCAGTAGGGGAGGTCTTCATGAATCTACTCCCTTCATCTCATCTTGTCTGTCAGTAGGGGAGGTATTCATGAATCTACTCCCTTCATCTCATCTTATCTGTCAGTAGGGGAGGTCTTCATGAATCTACTCCTCCCTCTCATCTTGTCTGTCAGTAGGGGAGGTCTTCATGAATCTACTCCCTTCATCTCATCTTGTCTGTCAGTAGGGGAGGTCTTCATTAATCTACTCCTCCCTCTCATCTTATCTGTCAGTAGGGGAGGTCTTCATGAATCTACTCCCTTCATCTCATCTTGTCTGTCAGTAGGGGAGGTCTTCATTAATCTACTCCCTTCATCTCATCTTGTCTGTCAGTAGGGGAGGCCTTCATGAATCTACTCCCTTCATCTCATCTTATCTGTCAGTAGGGGAGGTCTTCATGAATCTACTCCCTTCATCTCATCTTGTCTGTCAGTAGGGGAGGTCTTCATGAATCTACTCCCTTCATCTCATCTTGTCTGTCAGTAGGGGAGGTCTTCATGAATCTACTTCTCCCTCTCATCTTGTCTGTCAGTAGGGGAGGTATTCATGAATCTACTCCCTTCATCTCATCTTGTCTGTCAGTAGGGGAGGTATTCATGAATCTACTCCCTTCATCTCATCTTGTCTGTCAGTAGGGGAGGTCTTCATTAATCTACTCCTCCCTCTCATCTTGTCTGTCAGTAGAGGAGGTCTTCATGAATCTACTCCCTTCATCTCATCTTGTCTGTCAGTAGGGGAGGTCTTCATGAATCTACTCCTCCCTCTCATCTTATCTGTCAGTAGGGGAGGTCTTCATGAATCTACTCCCTTCATATCATCTTGTCTGTCAGTAGGGGAGGTCTTCATGAATCTACTCCCTTCATCTCATCTTGTCTGTCAGTAGGGGAGGTCTTCATGAATCTACTCCCTTCATCTCATCTCGTCTGTCAGTAGGGGAGGTCTTCATGAATCTACTCCTCCCTCTCATCTTGTCTGTCAGTAGAGGAGGTCTTCATGAATCTACTCCTCCTAAATCTACTCCTCCCTCTCATCTTTTCTGTCAGTAGGGGAGGTCTTCATGAATCTACTCCCTCTCATCTTATCTGTCAGTAGGGGAGGTCTTCATTAATCTACTCCCTTCATCTCATCTTATCTGTCAGTAGGGGAGGTCTTCATGAATCTACTCCCTTCATCTCATCTTGTCTGTCAGTAGGGGAGGTCTTCATGAATCTACTCCCTTCATCTCATCTTATCTGTCAGTAGGGGAGGTCTTCATGAATCTACTCCCTTCATCTCATCTTGTCTGTCAGTAGGGGAGGTCTTCATGAATCTACTCCCTTCATCTCATCTTGTCTGTCAGTAGGGGAGGTCTTCATGAATCTACTCCTCGCTCTCATCTTGTCTGTCAGTAGGGGAGGTCTTCATGAATCTACTCCCTTCATCTCATCTTGTCTGTCAGTAGGGGAGGTATTCATGAATCTACTCCCTTCATCTCATCTTGTCTGTCAGTAGGGGAGGTCTTCATGAATCTACTCCTCCCTCTCATCTTGTCTGTCAGTAGGGGAGGTCTTCATGAATCTACTCCCTTCATCTCATCTTGTCTGTCAGTAGGGGAGGTATTCATGAATCTACTCCCTTCATCTCATCTTGTCTGTCAGTAGGGGAGGTCTTCATGAATCTACTCCCTTCATCTCATCTTGTCTGTCAGTAGGGGAGGTCTTCATGAATCTACTCCTCCCTCTCATCTTGTCTGTCAGTAGGGGAGGTCTTCATGAATCTACTCCCTTCATCTCATCTTGTCTGTCAGTAGGGGAGGTATTCATGAATCTACTCCCTTCATCTCATCTTGTCTGTCAGTAGGGGAGGTCTTCATGAATCTACTCCCTCTCATGTTGTCTGTCAGTAGGGGAGGTCTTCATGAATCTACTCCTCCCTCTCATCTTGTCTGTCAGTAGGGGAGGTCTTCATGAATCTACTCCCTTCATCTCATCTTGTCTGTCAATAGGGGAGGTCTTAATGAATCTACTCCATTCATTCTCCCAGCAGGGTCGTGAGATGGAGGGACGGAGAGAAAGAAGGAGAGATGGAGAAAAAACACATGAAAGAGAAACGGAGAGATGGTGAGCTTGTCCCTGCAATGTAGCCATCTGTGTGTGTCTGCGAGAGAGTGTGTGTACGAGAGAGTATGAGTGTGACATATGGGATGTTTCCATGTGCAAATTACTTGCGGAGAAACTGTTGCTATGGAGACTAGTAACTGGTGCGGTCGAACAACCACATGAAAAGTCTGGAGGAGACCGTGGCACGCATGCACGCACACACACGCACACACACACACTCACACACACACACAAATACTTTAGTTCATTGGTCTAACCTAGTCTTTTGGTGTGCATATAGACAACACACTAACACCGGAATACACCCACACCACAAAAAACATTTTAATTAAATGTATGGCGCTTTTCTCCCGCTTGCTCTCTCTCGCTCTGTCTTTCTCTTCTCTCTCTCCTCTTAGACACAGAGGTCATTTAGAGGTCTAAACATTAGCGATAATAATTCAGTATCACTCCTCAGATGAGAGCTTGGAGAAGCAGACAGAGAGAAGCATTTCATTGATATCAGGAAGCAGCCTCCTCGGCCGTCCCACTGTCACTGTTTTATTATCACCTGGAGTGTGTGTGTGTGTGTGTGTGTGTGTGTGTGTGTGTGTGTGTGTGTGTGTGTGTGTGTGTGTGTGTGTGTGTGTGTGTGTACGTGTGTGTACGTGTGTGTGTGTGTGTGTGTGTGTGTGTGTGTGTGTGTGTGTGTGTGTGTGTGTGTACGTGTGTGTACGTGTGTGTGTGTGTAGGTGTATACGTGTGTGTACGTGTGTACGTGTGTGTGTGTACGTGTGTACGTGTGTGTACGTGTGTGTACGTGTGTACGTGTGTGTGTGTGTGTGTGTGTGTACGTGTGTGTACGTGTGTGTACGTGTGTGTGTGTGTGTGTGTACGTGTACGTGTACGTGTGTACATGTGTACGTGCGTTCCTTGGTGTGTGCATTCACCGTAACAGCTGTATCACTCTATGTAGCAGGGACAGCATGCGATTGTAAAAGCATGCTAACTCCCAGCCCAGAGGGGGAATAAGGGGATGGAGGGGGAGAGAGAGCTGATGATACAGGTGGAGGATAGAGGAGAGGTGTGCAGGTTAAAGGAGCTATATGTCATATTTTTTCTTTGTTATTTCAGAAAAATGTCCTGATATCTGCAGTAATAGCGCAATGATAGTTTCACAATGTTTCGTTGTTTCAACAACAACAACTAAAACGTTTTGGGCCCACACAAAATTGCATAAAGATTGTTCAGCCTTCTGGCTCTTGTTGTCAAAGCTTCACTCAGAGGCATGGTAATCATCGCACAAGCAGAAATTGCCCTGCCATTACCTGGTTGCTAAAATTCTATAACATTTGCCTAATTTCAGTTTATGTTACCAAACAAGCAATTCATAGTGTAAAGAATCATTGTACAATCTACAGTGCATTCGGGAAAGACCTCTTGACTTTTTACACATTTTCTTATGTTGCTTACGTTATTCTAAAATTGATTAAATCATTTTTTCCCTCATCAATCTACATACAATAGATAATGATAATGACAAAGCAAAAACAGCTTTTTATCAATTTTTGCAAATAAAAAACAACAACTGAAATATCAAATATTCAGACCCTTTACTCAGTACTTTGTTGAAGCACCTTTGGCAGTGATTACAGCCTCGAGTCTTCTTGGGTATGACGCTACAAGCTTGACAAACCTGTATTTGGGGAGTTTCTCCCATTCTTCTCTGCAGATCCTCTCAAGCGATGTCTCTCCAGAGATGTTCGATGGCTTCAAGTCCGGGCTCTGTCTGGGCCACTCAAGGACATTCAGAGACTTGTTCCGAAGCTACTTCTGCGTAGTCTTGGCTGTGTGTTTAGGGTCGTTGTCCTGTTGGAAGGTGAACCTTCGCCCCAGTCTGGGGTCCTGAGCACTCTGGAGCAGGTTTTCATCAAGAATCTCTCTGTATTTTGCACTGTACATCTTTCCCTTGATCCTGACTAGTCTCCCAGTCCCTGCCGCTGAAAAACATCCTCACAGCATGATGCTGCCACCACCATGCTTCACCGTAGGGATGGTGCCAGGTTTCCTCCAGACGTGACGCTTGACATTCAGACCGAAGAGTTCAATCTTGGTTTCATCAGACCAACGAATCTTGTTTTTCATGGTCTGAAAGTCCTTTAGGTGCCTTTTAGCAAACTCCAACCGGGCGGTCATGTGCCTTTTACTGAAGAGTGGCTTCCGTCTGGCCACACTACCATAAAGGCCTGATTGGTGGTGTGCTGCAGAGATGGTAGTGCTTCTGGAAGGTTCTCCCATCTCCATAGAGGAACTCTGGAGCTCTGTCAGAGTGACCATCGAGTTCTTGGTTACCTCCCTTACCAAGGCCCTTCTCCCCCGATTGTTCAGTTTGGCCGGGAGTCCAGCTCTAGGAAGAATCTTGTTGATTACCTTCAATGCTGTTTTGGTACCCTTTCCCAGATCTATGCTTGAACACAACCTGTCGAGGAGCTCTACGGACAATTCCTTCGACCTCATGGCTTGGTTTCTGCTCTGACATGCACTGTCAACTGTGGGACCTTATATAGACAGGTGTGTGCCTTTCCAAATCATGTCCAATCAATTGAATTTACCACAGGTGGACTCAAATCAAGTTGTAGAAACATCTCAAGGATGATCAATGAAAACAGGATGCACCTGAGCTCAATTTCGACTCTCATAGCAAAGGTTCTGAATACTTTTATGTAAATAAGGTATTTCGTTTTTTTCTAAAAACCTTTTCCATTATGGGGTATTGTGTGTAGATTGACTAGGGAACATTTTAGGATAAGACTGTAATGGGAAAAAAAATGGAAAAACTCAAGGGGTGTGAATACCTTCCGAATGTACTGTAAATCGATGTGAAATATCTTTCACTAACAAAACGTATTTTCAGCTGTTTGAAGCTGGTGGACCAAACTGAAAGTACAAGTCTCAAGCGAGAGTAGTTTCCACTAGGTTCCACAGCCACAAAGTCTCTGCTGTGCTTTGAAGAAATGGGAGGCAGGAGAGGAGGGAGAGTTGTTTATATTCAGCCTAAGTACTGTTGCAATTCACCTAGCTTCCACATGGTTGAGACATTTTATACGTAGCACCTATAAGTGTGTATAATGGGTTTCTGGGTAAGTCTTCTATGTGGAGCAGCAGACTGGGTCTGAAAGCTCAAAATTCATGGAGCTTTCAAAGCAGGGCATGCCTATGGGAGAACACACGCACAAAGACAATAGGGAAACCCAACAGGTTTCCACATCCTCCTGGGGAGAGTACTGATCCACTAACAGGCTTTCTACAGGGTCCACAGCAGACTGATCGACTCTGGGTGGAATACAGTTGGAACAAATATAATTGCATTTGTATTTCATCACCCTCACGTGTGTGTGTGTGTGTGTGTGTGTGTGTGTGTGTGTGTGTGTGTGTGTGTGTGTGTGTGTGTGTGTGTGTGTGTGTGTGTGTGTGTGTGTGTGTGTGTGTGTGTGTGTGTGTGTGTGTGTGTGCGTGTGTGTGTGTGTGTGGGTAAAGTTTCAAGCCATTGTGTCAGTAACAGAGTGCCCGCTGTTTAGTGTGACTTCATTGTGTGACTGTTGGGCAGGGTCTGGGGGTTAGGGAACATGGGTACGGACCTCTCCAGGTGTTCAGGCCAGTGCCACCTGGTTGGCGCTGAGAGAGATGAACACACATACTTGTACCGACACACCTGTTAGCTACAGCTTAACACCTGCCTTTGCACCTGAAGCTAAACAATCAAATGACAGCACTGTAACACTTAACAGTATGAAGGCATTATAAAGGCATTATGAACGCATTACTAAGCCTGTATTACCTTTCCTCCTGGAGTCTCTCCTGACACTGGGCCTGACAGCTGGCTGTAGTTCCGCCTCTGTTGACATCCTCAGGTTCCGCCCCCCCGGCCCACAGGCTGGTTTGATCCGGTTCTGCTCCGGTCTGTTTCCGAGGGTCCACTTCAAAACGTCAGCGCCGTGTGTCTGTGTGTTTGTGGGGGCGCCGTGTGTGTGTGTGGGGGCGCCGTGTGTGTGTGTGGGCACACAGGCTCATGGGAGAGGGAAGGGCTCTAGCCCTGACACGACATCCCACACACACTTACAGAGAGCTGGGGACAGAGAGAGAGAGAATGGGGATGAGAGGGAGAGAGGGAAAGGAAGGGAGAGAGAGATGGTTGGTACATTTATTCAACCTTTTTCCACACATTGATACTATCCTGTCTCAAGGAGACTTTGGAGGAGACAGGGAGATTAGGCATCCCTTCTTCCTCCCTCCCCTCTCCTTCCTTCCTCTACAGTACTCATTCCAACAAATGCCCCACATGCCCCTTGTGCCATCCAGTGCCCGTCTGTCTCCTGTGAGTTGATAGTTGCCCATAATGGCGAAGCCCCATTGTCTACGTGATGCTCGTCCCTCAATCGATCTGTCTTGAAGGCTGTGTGACTCATCTAAAAAATATATAGATTCTGCTCATCCACCTGACACCAGTTCCTAATTCTGAAAATGACTCGGCTCTCGGTGGCTATGACGCACTGGCTACTACGGTAAACCATGCTCTAGCTAGCAGCCTAGTGCAAGCTTGTTTGAATGGCTACACGGTAGCTAGTTTGACATTTTGTTGATGAAGTTATAAGGCACCAACGTTATGGGACTGTTCTCAGAAATCAGCATGTATCTGACGGCTGGCACGCTGCCTCGCTACTTTGTAACATTTGGCCAACGCGATAACGATAACGTCGCAGAGAGCAGTCAACTGTGCTGTAGAACTCGTCGCACTAATCATGGCAGAAGAGATATCATGAAAACTCATTTGTGCATTAGCTAGAACTTCACTGCACTAGCTAGCTAGCTAGAGGGGGTATTCAGCAGTGAGTGTGCGAACTGGCGTCGTTAGCGTACATGCCTTTCTTTTCATTATGGATAGATTTGAGACTAGTTTAGCCAGCAAGCAGACACTAGTGGCACAGTTTGTTTTTGCACATTTCAAATTTCAAACTGATTCTACCACCACAAAACACCTTAGCTAGACGTAGAATTAGGTTTTTGAAGATTTGCTAATAAAACATGTTCAATATCAGCTACAGGTTTCGAGTTTTCCTCTTTTGGGGATGAAAGGGGGTTCAGTGGATAATGTGACCTTGGTAACCCTCTGCATTCCAACGAACAGAACTCACACAGACACTCACACTCACACTGACAATACTCTTTATCAGAGTAAAACATGCTGGAGTTGTACTGTACTGAATGAGTCACTCCAATTTCTGCTATTATGGTCACTCTGCTGCAAAATGGAGGGAGAGAGAGAGAGAGAGAGAGAGAGAGAGAGAGAGAGAGAGAGAGAGAGAGAGAGAGAGAGAGAGAGAGAGAGAGAGAGAGAGAGAGAGAGAGAGAGAGAGAGAGAGAGAGAGAGAGAGAGAGAGAGAGAGAGAGAGAGAGAGAGAGAGAGAGAGAGAGGGGGAGTGGAGAAAGGACACTAATGCAACCTCAGCTCCAAACCAGCCCCCCTCCCTCCTTTTCAATCTGCCTTTTCTGTCTACTAACTCTCTCTTTCAGGGCGTGAAAGTAGCCTCAGCTAGATATCCTTTATTTCTAGTGGATTATTCTTCATTTGTACCAGACTGTTCAGCTGTTCATCTGTCTTATAATGTTGCCATATGTTTGTAAGTGTTGCACCACCCCTCTGTGAGTGCTGCACCACCCCAATGTGTGTATGAGTGTGTGTGTGTGTGTGTGTGTGTGTGTGTGTGTGTGTGTGTGTGTGTGTGTGTGTGTGTGTGTGTGTGTGTATGTGTGTGCGCGAGTCATGCCTGCGTGCTTGCGTACGTGCATATGTGCTTGGCATCTGGTGGATTTCTCTGGGGAAAGTCAGAGATATTTCTAATCTAGGCTAAGATACCTTGAGGGAGAAAGACAGATTTCAAAGAGAGAGGAGGAAGACATTCAGCATGTTGTCCTATAACAGTGGCTCAACGTTAACATATCACACAATTAAGAAACATAACAACAACAACCTGGAATACTGCGATGTTTCTCAACAACCCTGGGATGTTGTAGACCAATCCCTTAGATGGTTAGCTCATTTGGACAGTTCTGTTTTAAATGTAAACCATGAAGTAGGAAGATCCATACAGGTCCCTGGTATAGAAAGGTTGAGAAACACTGTTCTGTTCGACTGTAGGAATCAGCTGTCCGATCCTGGTCTGGTCTGAGCTGAGAGATGGACATGAACATGGCTTAGTGCCTCTGAAGAACGAGAAGAGAGGACGGCCGGAGGAGAGGAGGAGGAAACAAGCGGTAAATTGGATGCCCGTAAGTGGGCCACAGCCAACAGTCGTGTGTGTGTGTCTGCCTATGTGTGTGTGTGTGTGTGTCCATAAACCGGGCGCTGCCAAGAGGAGCTTAATGCCCAGAAATCATCTGCTTCTACACAGACACACTGGCAGAGAGGGAGGGAGTACAGCAAGGCCAGTCCCTGCACTGTCACTTGTCTGTTAGGTAAATGTAAACGTCTATCTGCCTCCCTCTCTTTCTCTACTTCCCTCTTTCTCTCTACCTCTCCCTCTCTCTACCTCCCTCTCTTTCTCTACTTCCCTCTCTACCTCTCTCTCTCTCTACCTCCCTCTCTTTCTCTACTTCCCTCTTTCTCTCTACCTCTCCCTCTCTTTCTCTACTTCCCTCTCTCTCTCTACCTCTCTCTCTCTCTACCTCCCTCTCTTTCTCTACTTCCCTCTCTCTCGTTACCTCTCCCTCTCTCTCTCTCTACCTCCCTCTCTTTCTCTACTTCCCTCTCTCTCTCTCTACCTCCCTCTCTTTCTATACTTCCCTCTTTCTCTCTACCTCTCTCTCTCTCTCTCTACCTCCCTCTCTTTCTCTACTTCCCTCTCTCTCTCTTCCTCTGTTTCTCTCTCTCTCTCATTGTGTTCTGTCCATCACGCTTAGGGTGAGATTAGCAGCTACACTCATTCAGCCACTCAGCTCTCTCTGAATAATAAACTTCCTATCTCTCATTCTTCTCCTCTCTCCTCTCCTACCCATGCTAGATTATTGAGACATAATTTATAGCTTACCAGGTAAGGGTGCTCTCGAGCGGCTAGATGGTTAAATCAAATCAAATTTTATTGGTAACATACACATGTTTAGCAAATGTTAATGCGAGTGTAGTGAAATTCTTGTGCTTCTAGTTCCGACCGTGCAGTAATATCTAACAAGTAATCTAACAATTTCACAACAACTACCTTATACACACAAGTGTAAAGGAATGAATAAGAATATGTACATATAAATATATGGATGAGAGATGGCCGAACGGTATAAGCAAGATGCAGTAGATGGTATAGAGTACAGTATATACATATGAGATGAGGGTATGTAAACATTATATAAAGTGGCATAGTTTAAAGTGACTAGTGATACATTTATTACATCCAATTTTAAATTATTAAAGTGGCTAGAGATTTGAGTCAATATGTTGGCAGCAGCCACTCAATGTTAGTGATGGCTGTTTAACAGTCTGATGGCCTTGAGATAGAAGCTGTTTTTCAGTCTCTCGGTCCCAGCTTTGATGCACTTGTACTGACCTCGCCTTCTGGATGATAGCGGGGTGAACAGGCAGTGGCTCGGGTAGTTGTTGTACCATTCGGGTGGTCTTTACCATTCGGCCATCAGATTTCCCACCAATGCTCCTTATAGGACACATCACTGCACTCTATACTCCTCTGTAAACTGGTCATATCTGTATACCCGTCGCAAGACCCACTGGTTGATGCTAATTTATAAAACCCTCTTAGGCCTCACTCCCCCCTATCTGAGATACCAACTGCAGCCCTCATCCTCCACATACAACATCCGTTCTGCCAGACACATTCTGTTAAAGGTCCCCAAAGCACACACATCCCTGGGTCGCTCGTCTTTTCAGTTTGCTGCAGCTAGCGACTGGAACGAGCTGCAACAAACACTCAAACTGGAAACTCATTCAAAGACTCAATCATGGACACTCTTACTGCTTTGCGTGATGTATTGCTGTCTCTACCTTCTTCCCCTTTGTGCTGTTGTCTGTGCCCAATAATGTTTGTACCATGTTATGTGCTGCCATGTTGTGTTGCTACCATGTTGTTGCCACCATGCAACGTTGTCATGTGTTGCTGCCATGTTGTGTTGTTGTCTTAGGTCTCTCTTTATGTAGATTTGTGTTGTCTCCCTTGTCATGGTGTGTGTTTTGTCCTTTTAATCCCAACAATCTCACAGCGACATGTTTAGTTATTGTACCTACCAGCTGTAACACCTGTCCTGAGAACACCAGAATCCAGACGACTGTAGAATACTGTTAAATACTTCTGAATACTGCAGAATACCACACGACTGCTACACTGCTGTACCGAGCACAGAGATGAAAAGAAAAGGAGAGAAAGAGAGGAGAGAAGGAATGCTGAGACAGGAGGTTAAAGGTCGTTCGAGGAGAGAGGGAGCAAAGTGCGAGAGACTGGAGAGAAAAGGAAGGAAGGGCGACAGATCAGGCAAGATAAGAAAGAAAGAGAGATGAAAGATCGGATGATCAGAGAGAGAGAAGTAAAGTTCAGGACTGGGCGGGTTAATGAAAGCACAGAGAAAAGCAGACACCACACAGCCCAGGGAGAAAGGAGGAGAAAGGAGGAGAAAGGAGGAGAGGAGAGAGGGAGGAGACTGTCTGGGACGGTTAATTGGCACCTTAAATGACCCGCCAGGAATCAAACCCGTGTGGTTTGTGTGTCTTCAGACTGTGTTAGCCCGCTGAACTGAAGCCTGATTGTCAGCTGTAATATATGACGTGGGACTTCAGACATGGTAGCAGCAATGCTGCAAACGGCACATTCACGTTGTGTCAGTGTCAACAAACTAACTATAGTACCATCACTATTCTGAAGACATAAATAGCCTGCCTCATATCTCATTCACCCAAAAGACGCACACACAAACACACGCGCGCACACACACACACACACACACACACACACAAACACACACACACACCTCACTTCTCGTTCACCCAGTCTATTTCTAGATATGGGGCTGTAGATATCAAAGCTGTGTATTCTCTACAGGGAATTATTCTTCTCATGTTTGAAAGGGAAACAGAGACAAAAAACAGGTTCTCTTGTATAAGTGTGTTGCTCCCTTGTGCCTTGTTAATCTGTTACAATGTAAATTGGACCAGTTCACCCATGTCTTTTTCCTTCATCACACAGCCAGAAAACAGAAGCCTCTCTGTCAGACGTGTGACTGAGAGAAGCCAGCAGGCCAGCCTCAACAGGTGAGTGATGTGCCGCATCTCTGGACGGAGCACAGGGACCCTCCTCAGTCTAAATAGAGTGGGAACCAGTGGAGCAGAATACTGGGGGTAAAGGCTACAGTTCATCACTGCCATCCTGTCACACACGCTCACATACTACTGTCACATAGATGGAGAGGACAGAAGAGGGGAGGGCTGCTGTATCAGGGTGAGGTAGGTCATAAACAGCAGTGCGTCTCAATAACACTATCTAATCTAATGTCCAAAGCAGCCAGTGGCCAGCACAGAGAGAATTTACTCTGAGACATAGTCAGTCTGTCGTCACCCTACTTTTTCTCCTCACTGGGGTTTCAAAATTCGGGTAACTTTCCCCAAATCGCCAGTAATCCTGGTTGGAGGATTCTGGATTTCCTGCCTGTTCCAGGAATTTCTGGAAATCTTGGGAATGCTGGCAAAGATACTAGAATTTTGCAACCCTACTCCTCACCATCTCTCTCTCTCTCTCTCTTTCGCTCTCCCATTTTCATACTCATAGGTGCAGCACCTACACAGCACATACACACAAGTGTAGAAGCGTTGACACAGCACCTCAAGGTTCAAGGTAACAAGTATTTCAGCTTGTCATAAAACAGCGAAGTGACTGACTCATCCCTGCTATCTTGTATGTGACGCACGAGCTGAACAGGAGATATACACAGTTGGGTAGACAGACAGACAGACAGACAGACAGACAGACAGACAGACAGACAGACAGACAGACAGATAGACAGACAGACAGACAGACAGACAGACAGACAGACAGACAGACAGACAGACAGACAGACAGACAGACAGACAGACAGACAGAGACATGCCATGACATGAGTCACTATTGGTCGTTTGGGCTCAAGACATTTTTGCATATTTCAAGTTCAAAGTCTTGTACAAACACACGAACAAACACACACATACATCACACACATCATGTACGCAGCGTGAATGATAAGAACATTCCCATCCTGAATGGTTCTACACTCTCTCCTCTACAGTGTTTGAGCGCCCTGTCCTCAGGGACGACTGTCACGCGTGTGTGTGCGCACATGCGTGAGTGTGTGTGTGTGCGCGTGCATGAGTGAGATAGGTAGGTAATGATGGTGTGCTAAGCCGAGTCCCACCTTGCCAGAGAAAAGCCCCACTAAGCCATCGCTCATGCTACCACTGCTAATGAAACTCACACATACTACAGATGGAGGGAGAGACGGAGAAACGCAGCCAGCATGAAGAGGGGAGTAAATGTGGCGTCACTGACAGAGGTGGAGGGAAGGAGTGTGTCTGTGTGATTGGAATGGGCAATCAGACCCCCACACTATATAGTCACTAGTCACTTCCTCCAAAGAGGAAGCTTGCTGATTCCTGGTTTAAAAAGGTTGAGAAACACTTCTCTCCTTCCTCCTCCCCTTTACTCCCCCTCTCCAAGTCTCCCACACAGAGGTGAAAGAGGGAAACTGTGGTGAGCATTCTATCTCTCCCTTCCTCCATCTCTCTCTCTCTCTCTCTCTCTCCCCCTCTCTCTCTCTCTCTCCTACCATCTGTACAGTAACAGGCGTGTTACCTGTAGCATTGCCTGCAGCAACACAGTCTCTAGGGACCAGCTCTCTATTCTCTCTACCTCTAATATCTCCTTCTCTCTCTCTCCTCTCTCTCCCTCAATCGCTTTCTCTCTGCTGGTGGGACTTGAGGAGCGGCGGTGTGATGAATTGGGATATTGGAGTCGGGCTGTGTGTGTATGTGTGTGTTTGCCAGCCGTGCTGTAACATTCTGGAGTTTTAGTAATTAGTCCCACCTGAGTGTCTCGTGTGTGTGTGTGTGTATGTGTGTCTCGTGTGTGTGTGTATGTAGTCTGCTCATCTCGTAAGTCTCGCAGGTGAGTAATTAAACGCACCAAAACACCTGGATCTGATTACTCTCCCTCGTTCTTCCTCCTATCCGTCCTCACCGTCCTCATCACTCCCTGCTGTCATCTTAGTTAGAGCCACACCCACGAGATCTCTCTGGTCCAATCACAACACAGACACCGGATGGCTCCTCTACCACCGGTAATGTACTATAGGCAGGGTTGGATAGGTTAATTTCTAAATGTAATCCGTTACAGTTAATAGTTATCTGTCCAAAATTGTAATCAGTAACGTAACTTTTGGATTACCCAAACTCAGTAACGTAATCTGATTACATTCCATTACTTTTAGATTACTTTCCCCATAAGAGGCATTAGAAGAAGACAAAAATGTATGTTACCAATTGAATGACATCTACTGCATTTGTCACTGGCTGTCCACTGGTTTCAAAAACAATGAAAGATAGGCAGCTTAAACTTCTTGAATTCAACCATTATTGGGTTCAAATACACATTTAGATTTGTGAACAGCCGTCCACAACAACCACAATCCGTAAGGCGCAAATAGCTAAATGTGAGATTCACATCGATGTGCTATGTAGATATCAATAATAAGGGATATCCGTATTGCCATAGACTACACCATCGGTGTCATCCTTACCTCCAAGCGTTTATTCAAGTTGGATAGTCTTTGGGTGCTGACAGCAGTCACACCATTGCTAGACATAGCTTGGACTGTAGGCTACAAAAGCCTATTCCTGCTCTTTTCCCGCGATCCATCAAACACATTTGGTGTGTCATCATAGTGGTCTCTGACTTGTTGTCAGACTCGCTCAGATGGAACAAACTTAAATGTGCTCCTTTTTTCAATGCTAATTTGAATGTCATTATGAAAACAGAGAAGTGTCAAATATTTATTTTCGCAAACATCCTTTCTGAATTTAAAAGCAATCCTCGAAGTAATCATGTAGTTTTTCAAAGGTATCTGTAAATCGATTACAATACTTTAGCTGGTAATGTAACGGATTACAGTTAACATGTTTTGGTAATCCCTTACATGTAACGGATTACAGTTAAAATTTTTTGGTAATCCCTTACATGTAACGGATTACAGTTAACATTTTGTGGTAATCCCTTACATGTAACGGATTACAGTTAACATGTTTTGGTAATCCCTTACATGTAACGGATTACAGTTAAAAAAAATTGGTAATCCCTTACATGTAACGGATTACAGTTAACATTTTTGGGTAATCCCTTACATGTAACGGATTACAGTTAACATTTTTTGGTAATCGCTTACATGTAACGGATTACAGTTAACATTTTTTGGTAATCCCTTACATGTAACGGATTACAGTTAACATTTTTTGGTAATCCCTTACATGTAACGGATTACAGTTAACATTTTTTGGTAATCCCTTACATGTAACGGATTACAGTTAACATTTTTTGGTAATCCCTTACATGTAACGGATTACAGTTAACATTTTTTGGTAATCCCTTACATGTAACGGATTACAGTTAACATTTTTTGGTAATCCCTTACATGTAACGGATTACAGTTAACATTTTTTGGTAATCCCTTACATGTAACGGATTACAGTTAACATTTTTTGGTAATCCCTTACATGTAACGGATTACAGTTAACATTTTTTGGTAATCGCTTACATGTAACGGATTACATTTAACCCTGACTATAGGTAATATTCAATCAATGAGACTCAAGAGTCAAGGCTGTATGTGCGTGTGCCTGTGTGTGAGTGTGTGTGTATGCATGCATGAGTGGGTGCCTATGTGAATATGTGTGTGGGTAAATCAGTCAGGGTGAGCACTGAAAGGGTGATTTAAGACACAGTCAGAGTTTTGCAGGTCCATTGAGATGTTACCAGTTAATACTGACTCTAACCTTAACCTCCTCCTCCTCTCCTTTTCTGTCCTCTATCCCTCCTCTCCTCTCCTCTCCTCTCCTCTCTTCTCCTCTCCTCTCCTCTCCTCTCCTCTCCTCTCCTCTCCTCTCCTCTCCTCTCCTCTCCTCTCCTCTCCTCTCCTCTCCTCTCCTCTATCCCTCCTCTCCTCTCCTCTCCTCTCCTCTCCTCTATCCCTCCTCTCCTCTCCTCTCCTTTCCTCTCCTCTCCTCTCCTTTCCTCTCCTCTCCTCTCCTCTCCTCTCCTCTCCTCTCCTCTCCTCTCCTCTATCCCTCCTCTCCTCTCCTCTCCTCTCCTCTATCCCTCCTCTCCTCATCTCTCCTTTCCTCTCCACTCCTGTCTTATCCGTTTGTCTATGTGTGTGTACTGTATGCAGTCTAGAGGAAAGCCGTAGAGGAAAGAAGTTGTAGCAGAAACAGTCTGAGCTGTTTTATACACATCACGAGACACTACTGAGACTAGTGTTCCCTGTTTTGTAGAAGGAGGAGGAATGCTACAGACAGAGACCCCGGGCAGAGGAAAGGAGAGGAGGAGGAATGCTACAGGCAGAGACCCCGGGCAGAGGAAAGGAGAGGAGGAGGAATGCTACAGACAGAGACACCAGGCAGAGGAAAGGAGAGGAGGAGGAATGCTACAGACAGAGAACCCGGGCAGAGGAAAGGAGAGGAGGAGGAATGCTACAGACAGAGACACCAGGCAGAGGAAAGGAGAGGAGGAGGAATGCTACAGACAGAGACCCCGGACAGAGGAAAGGAGAGGAGGAGGAATGCTACAGACAGAGACCCCGGGCAGAGGAAAGGAGAGGAGGAGGAATGCTACAGACAGAGACCCCGGACAGAGGAAAGGAGAGGAGGATGAATGCTACAGACAGAGACACCAGGCAGAGGAAAGGAGAGGAGGATGAATGGATGTGAGAGGAGGGGTGGGGTGGAAGAAGGGCTTGCAGGGAGGGAGGGAGGGATGGAGGGAGGAGTGGAGGGGACAGGCTAAAGAAAGGGAGATGCATTAGAGAGCAGGGTAGAACTTTATATTAACTCCACCTAATAAAGCATTAGAGAGCAGAGTAGACCTTTATATTAACTCCACCTAATAAAACATTAGAGAGCAGGGTAGAACTTTATATTAACTCCACATAATAAAGCATTAGAGAGTAGGGTAGACCTTTATATTAACTCTACATAATAAAGCATTAGAGAGCAGGGTAGACCTTTATATTAACTCTACATAATAAAGCATTAGAGAGCAGGGTAGACCATTATATTAACTCTACATAATAAAGCATTAGAGAGCAGGGTAGACCTTTATATTAACTCCACATAATAAAGCATTAGAGAGCAGGGTAGACCTTTATATTAACTCTACATAATAAAGCATTAGAGAGCAGGGTAGACCTCTATATTAACTCTACATAATAAAGCATTAGAGAGCAGGGTAGACCTTTATATTAACTCTACATAATAAAGCATTAGAGAGCAGGGTAGACCTTTATATTAACTCCACATAATAAAACATTAGAGAGCATGGTAACACTTTATATTAACTCTACATAATAAAGCATTAGAGAGTAAGGTAGACCTTTATATTAACTCCATATAATAAAACATTATTGAGCAGGGTAGAACTTTATATTAACTCCATGTAATAAAGCATTAGAGAGCAGGGTAGACCTTTATATTAACTCCACATAATAAAACATTAGAGAGCAGGGTAGACCTTTATATTGACTCCATGTAATAAAACATTAGAGAGCAGGGTATAACTTTATATTAACTCCACCTAATAAAGCATTAGAGAGCAGGGTAGAACTTTATATTAACTCCACCCAATAAAACATTAGAGAGCAGGGTAAACTTTATATTAACTCCACCTAATAAAACATTAGAGAGCAGGGTAGACCTTTATATTAACTCCACATAATAAAACATTAGAGAGCAGGGTAGACCTTTATATTAACTCCACATAATAAAACATTAGAGAGCAGGGTAGACCTTTATATTAACTCCACATAATAAAACATTAGAGAGCAGGGTAGACCTTTAAATTAACTCCATGTAATAAACCATTAGAGAGCATGGTAGAACTTTATATTAACTCCACATAATACAACATTAGAGAGCATGGTGGAACTTTATATTAACTCCACATAATACAACATTAGAGAGCAGGGTAGACCTTTATATTGACTCCATGTAATAAAGCATTTATAGTGGATAAGTAAATAGTTGATTCATAATTTATGAATCATTACTACCACATCTGTAAATGTTAGTAACTTATTTATTCACACATTTATCAAAATACAAAAACGTTTAAACTATTGAATCATGATGTATAAGAAAATCCATGAGATTGAATATACTGTAGGTCCTTATTAATCATTTACTAACCATAAATGAAAGGGATACCGCGGTATTCCGAGATTCAGGTCATTTTTCGACAGTCAGGTGAACTCTTGGTAGCATTCTTATGCCTCTGTATGCTGTTTGTAGATGATTGAAGATGGCATATCGTTAGCTGGAAATCTCCCGGTACAGTAGCCAGATCTCTCGATTTCTCTCTCACACACACACACACACACACACACACACACACACACACACACACACACACACACACACACACACACACACACACACACACACACTAACACACACACACGCACACACAGCTTTAAAAATAAATGTGTGTGACTATAGTCAAAAATAACTGGCTCTATGGATACAAAGAGCTTTTAAACATGTCCAAAAACGAAAACACTGTAACCATCTGTATAACTTCACACACATAGGCCTGCACACTCGTTTGCATGGCCTGGTGCCACAGGTGGGCGGAGTATGCATATTTTAGGGAACCGGGCCATTAATGAACTCGCCCACTTACTCCCGCTCTCATGCATATCCTCTCTCACACACCCACTCTTGCATATGCAGCTTACCTTTAAGGCATCTCTTTGAGTAGCTTACTCCTTTTCAATTATTCCTGTGCCATCCAAATGTAGAAAATAGCGGCTCGTGAGTAGTTAAAACGGTCCGCTACTTGCGCACGAACAGAAAGAAAAAAACACAGCTCCAGTAATATTGGGTATAACTTTGACAGGATTTTGGCTAGAAGCACACGGTCTTCAGCGATGTAAAGAAGTTTCATGTAAAGCAGCAAGCAATGACTGTACATGTGTTCCGTGTTGTGTTTAAAAGGCTCCATGCGGAAACTTGCGCTTAAAAAGGTTCCGCATTATCGCATTATTAACACGGTAAACTTGCACAGCCTTAGTTTTGAGTTACCAGTGTAATTTCTTGAGTGACTCAAAATAAGGATGACATGCCTTTGGTGGACATTCCAGCAGTACCTGATGCTCCTTATTAACACTAGAACCGCTAAAGCAATCATTTGAACGCTCATGAATTTAAAACAAATGTTGCTTTGCCATTTTTACAGTAATTTTTTTGAATAGTTTTCCACATTGCCCCTCCTTCTCCGGACAGTTGAAGATGCCGTTGATAATCACCTCTATAATTGCATCGAAACTGAACCTAAACGATTCCGAAACAAATTTCACACATATAACAACAGATGAAATAAATGAAGTAAAGCATGATGGGGGAGAATGGGTGAATTGATGAGCCGGGGAAGCGAACGATGCATAATTATGTCATCACTAACTGTGAATGAAGAACAGGGCGGGCCATTCTATTGCATTGATCTATTCTAATTATAATCTCAAAATGAGATGTACAGTAATTTATATCAGTCCACCGAATCGAAATAGTCTTATCAATCTAATCTGGCCTACTTGGAGTACACAGTGAGATTGTGCGTAATTTACAATGGCAAGAAGACCAAGATAAATGCTGCACATGCTGCATTAGCGTTTCTACAAAATCGGAAAGAAAATGACTCAAATGGTGTGGAAAAAAATGTATCAAGAAATCTATGATTATTCTACTGATTCTGAACCTCAGCTTGAACTGAAACCTGCGAGCCCGAAGTGCAAAAAAGGCAGAACGGTGCGCACTGAGCAGGAGCCCGCGTCACCATCAAATGAATCAGTGAGACAGGAGAGAGGAAGGGAGGACACCGTTTGGACAGAACAAGCCGGTGATAATGCTGGGGAAGATTTTCAGCACAAAATGTCACCCCTGGGAGAGCAATCAATCAAAAAATGACGACATCAGCAATGCACTCACCAGCTTTTGTTGTTTATGTAACATGGATTTCAGAGGAGGCTGGTGGTAGGAGCTATATGAGGACAGGCTCATTGTAATCACTGGAAAGGAATTATTGGAATGGTGTCAAACATGTGGTTTCCATATGTTTTTATGTGTTTGATTCCGTTCCATTTATACAGTTCCAGCCATTACAATGAGCCCATCCTCCTATAGCTCCTCCCACCAGCCTCCTCTGATGTACATGCTCCAACTGATGCAATCGGGGAAGATATACAACATGTAAGCACGAGCTGACAATAAATTGAACATTTTTGACTGCTGTCATATCAACACTTATATTCATTATAATAACATTATACTGCTTTTTCACAATTTATCAAGCACGCTTGTAGCTTATAAAGATGTTTTCATCATATGACCAACGCTCTTGGTGGTTGGGGTACTCTTTTTTAGTCATTAAAGAAAGAAGATGTTACCACGTTCTAACACATATGTTTCTGTTTCAAAGTTGTTAGTTTTTAGTTTTTACATATAGCCTTCAGAAACATAAACAAATGAAAATGCTATTGTGTTATTTGAAGAAAAATAAAGTTGTTCTATTGTTACCCAAGACCTTCACAAACACAACCAAATTATTATTTTTGTGAAAGCATATATGAAATTGATTAATTACACTTTTAGAATGTTGCAGTCAGAATGACTGTCCCTTGAGGCCCAGCAGGGATACATTGGGATTTTCAAGGGATACTTTGAGATTTTGGCAATGAAGCCCTTTATCTACTTCCCAAGAGTCAGATGAACTCATGGATACCATTTTTATGTCTCTGCACCCAGTGTGAAGGAAGTTGCTAACTAGCATTAGCGCAATTGCTAACTATCGCAAGCACAATGACTGGACGTCTAAGGTAACAGCTAGCATGCTGGTTAGCATTGACTCGCCAAACTACCTCTAACGGCCTTCATAATGAAAGCAGAGACATAAAAATGGCATCCATGAGTTGCCAAAATCCCGAAGTATCCCTTTAAGGTCTCAAAATGGCCCCTAGAACATATCAACAGTTAAACAATAAGCACACAACACAGAGGATGTACGTTGCCCAATCCTGGAAAATCCAAATAATCTGTGACAAAAACAAAAACACCGGAAATACTGCTGCTTCCAAATACAAAACAGCCAACAGGGAGGAGGTGAGGGCCCTGGCGGAGTGGTGCCTGAAAAATAACCTCTCCCTCAACGTCAACAAAACGAAGGAGTTGACCGTGGACTTCAGGAGACAGCGGATGGAGCACGCCCCTATCCACATCGACAGGGCTGAAGTGGAGAAGGTGAAAAGCTTCAAGTTCCTCGGCGTAAACATCACTGACAATCTGAAATGGTCCACCCACACAGAGAGTGTGTTTCAACCTCAGGAGGCAGATGAAATTCATAAGCCTCTTACAAACTTTTACAGATGGACCATTGAGAGCATCCTGTCGGGCTGTATCAGCTCCTGGTGCGGCAACTGCACCGTTCGCAACTGCCGGGGTTCTCCAGAGGGTGGTGCAGTCTGCCTAAAGCATCACTGGGGGCACACTGCCTGCCCTCCAGGACATTTACAGCGCCTGGTGTCACAAGAAGGCCAAGAAGATCATCAAGGACCTCAGCCACCCGAGCCACTGCCTTTTCACCCTGCTACCATTCAGAATGCGAGGTCAGTACAGGTGCATCAAAGCTGGGACCAAGAGACTGAAAACAGCTTCTATCTCAAAGCCATCAGACTGCTAAATAGTCACCACTAGCCGGCCCACATCCAGTACCCTGCCTTGAATTTTAAACTACTGTCACTAGACAGCTACCACCCGGTTACTCTACCATGCACCTTAGAGGCTGCTGCCCTATGTAGATAGTCATGGAACACTGGTCACTTTAAATAATGTTTACATACTGTTTTACCCACTTCATATGTACAGTATATACTGTATTATACCGAAGGCCTATCCTATTTAACTATTGCTGTACATATACTATTCTTCAGATATACTACATATTCTATCCATATACTGTCCATATTGTCTATACACACATATACAGTGGATTCGGAAAGTATTCAGACCCCTTGACTTTTTCCACATTTTGTTAAGTTACAGCATTATTCTAAAATTGATTAAATTGTTTTTCCGCATCATTCTAAACACAATACACCATAATGACAAAGCAAAAAGACGTTTTTAGAAATGCTTGCAAATGTATTGTTGAAGCGATTACAGCCTCGAGTCTTCTTGGGTATGACACTACAAGCTTGGCACACCTGTACTTGGAGAGTTTCTCCCATTCGTCTCTGCAGATCCTCTCAAGCTCTGTCAGGTTGGATGGGGAGCGTCGCTGCACAGCTATTTACAGGTCTCTCCAGAGATGTTAGATCGTGTTAAAGTCCAGGCTATGGCTGGGCCACTCAAGGGCATTCCGAAGCCACTCCTACGTTGTCTTGGCTGTGTGATTAGGGTCATTGTCCTGTTGGAAGATGAACCGCCCCAGTTTAAGGTCCTGAACGCCCTGGAGCAAGTTTTCATCAAGGATCTCTCTGTACTTTGCTACATTAATTTTCCCCTCGATCCTGACAAGTCTCCCAGTCCCTGTCGCTGAAAAACATTCCCACAGCATGATGCTGCCATCAACATGCTTCACCGTAGGGATGGTGCCAGGTTTCCTCCAGACGTGACACTTGACAGTCAGGACAAAGAGTTCAATCTTGGTTTCATCAGACCAAAGAATCTTGTTTCTCATGGTCTGAGAGTCTATTAGGGGGGATTTTTTTAAGTCCAGGCTATGGCTGGGCCACTCAAGGACATTCCAAAGCCACTCCTACGTTGTCTTGGCTGCGTGATTAGGGTCAGTCCCTGTCGCAGGTTTCCTCCAGACGTGACACTTGACATTCAAGACAAAGAGTTCAATCTTGGTTTCATCAGACCAAAGAATCTTGTTTCTCATGGTCTAAGAGTCCATTAGGGGGAATTTGGGCAAACTCCAAGCAGGCTGTCATGTGCCTTTTACTGAGGAGTGGCTTCCATCTGGCCACTCTACCATAAAGGCCAGATTGTTGGAGTGCTGCAGAGATGGTTGTCCTTCTGGAAGGTTCTCCCATCTCCACAGAGGAACTCTAGAGCTCTGTCAGAGTGACCATCGGGTTCTTAGTCACCTCCCTTACCAAGGCCCTTCTCCCCTGATTGCTCAGTTTGGCAGGGCGGCCAGTTCTAGGGAGAGTCTTGGAGGTTCCAAACTTCTTCCATTTAAGAATGATGGAGGCCACTCTGTTCTTGGGGATCTTCAATACTGAAGAAATGTTTTGGTACCCAGACCTGTGCCTCGACACAATCCTGTCTCTACAGACAATTTCGTCGACCTCATGGCTTGGTTTCTGCTCTGACATGCACTGCCAACTGTGGGACCTTATATAGACAGGTGTGTGCCTTTCCAAATCATGTCCAATCAATTGAATTTCCCGCAGGTGGACTCAAATCAAGTTGTAGAAACATCTCAAGGATGATCAATGGAAACAGGATGCACCTGAGCTCAATTTCGAGTCTCATAGCAAAGGGTCTGAATACTTATGTAAGTAAGGTATTCCTGCTTTTTATTTGGTTATATTCTTATATTGGCAAAAAAAAATCACTGTATATATAAAAGTGTGGACACACCTACTCATTCCAGGGCTTTTCTTTATTTTTACTATTTTCTACATTGAAGAATAATAGTGAAGACATCAAAACTATGCAATGACACATATGGAATCATAAGGTAACCAAAAAACTGTTAAACAAATCAAAATCTATTTTATATTTGACATTCTTCAAAGTAGCCACCCTCTACGCTGATGACAGCTTTGCACACTCTTGGCATTCTGTCAACCAGAGAGAGAGAGGAGAGAGAGATAGAAAGAGAGAAAGAAAGAGAGAGGAGAGAGAGTGAGAAAAAGAAAGAGAGAATCCTCTAGGGATATGTTCATTCCTTTGGCCCAGCCAGCAAGCTCTCTCTTTCTTTCTTTAATAATTCTTTCACCCCCCCCCCCCCCCACCCCCCCCCCCCCCCAATCTGCCAGCAGAAGCTATCCTCTGGGACGTGTAACAAAACCCGCCTCTCCAGTCCCCTCTGCCCCCCCTTTCCCCCTCCCCTCAGACGAATACATTATCTTTTGTGTTCCTGAATAAAGAGAAAATGCCAAAACAACAGCCACCTCTCTCCTCTCTCCTCTCTGCACAGCAGGACAAAGACTGAATAAAAACAGGAATTAAAATGTCATTTATGTACCTTTGTTTTACACTTCCTTCCAACGCAATTTAATGTCATACAGAGCATTTAATACCTCTGGGATCTACCAGGGCACAGCGCAGGATCTGTGTGTGTGTGTGTGTGTGTATCTGTGTGTGCGCGCGCATGTGTCTCTCTGTGTATGTGTGAGTATGTGTGTGTGTGTGTGTTTGTGTGTGTGTGTGTGTGTGTGTGTGTGTGTGTGTGTGTGGTACTGTCATGGGCAGGAGGTGGGGTACTTAGGGTTAAATGAGGATGTAGGAAAATTAGAGTTAATTAAAGTGTTATAATGTGCTGTGACTCCTGTACACTAGGTCTCAGAGAGAGGGAGGAGGAGGAGGAGAAGAGGGAGGAGGAGGAGGAGGAGGAAGAGGAGGAGGAGGAAGAGAGGGGGGGTGAGAGGGAGAGGAGGGGGAGGATAAAGAAGGGGAAGAAGATGGGGAGGTGGTGGGAAAAGGAGGGAAAAGACAGGGACAGTGTATTCCAGCTCTCTCTCCTCTCTCTCTCCCTCTGTAAAGTGGGGTGTAGTAGGCTAAATGTAAAATGAAGTAAAATGGCAACTGGTGTGACTGAGGGAGTGAATCTCCACTTCAAACGAGAGCCTCCCTGAAGCATCCCTATGGGCAGAGAGAGAGCAGAGAGAGAAAGAGGGAGAGTGGGTGAGAGAGAGAGGATAGAGAAAAAGAGAGATTGTTAGTGTATGGTGTGAATAAACGGTGAACCTTACAAAGAAGGCATCCATGCTTGAACTACTACTATTTCCCTTCTCTCTTTCCCTTGCGCTCTCTCTCCCTACATTTTAGTCATTAGAATATTAAATCTATCTCTATCCCGCTCTCTCTTTTTCAATTCAAATGACAAGTTACATTGCATCAGACAGCAGGGTACATTAACAATTTAATTTGAATTGCAGTTTCTCTGATTCAATTTGGCATCCTGTCCCTGTTCAACTCAGCTCAACTCAGAGGAAGGATGTCTGGCAACCTCTACTCGGAGTGGGGGGGGGGGGCATACAGTCAACCAATTTCCAAACACTCACAAACACAATATGACCCCTCCTAGGGTGACCCTAGGGTGACAACAAATACGGTCTAATTGATTTCAATTGGTCTTTCTCCATTCTGATTGTTTTATACTGTTCAATTCTACTTCAACCAAATATAATTCTCTGCATTTACATTAATTTCTGCATTTCCTGCACTCATTTGAGATAATTTCCACACTGTCATGGAGGGCTCCATGATATGGGCAATAAAACAAGGCCTTATTTTTAACCACGTTGGAATTGCGATTTGACTGGCGATTTAGATCAAAACACTTGGATGAACTGTTGGAATCATGTAAATAGAATATTTATTCTAATTCTATAGTTAGAATATAAATAATAATGGGCACAGTGTTGTTTGACATGACAGTGAATGAAAACGCCAGGGAAGAGTTATTGTGACAGGGTAGGAACACAAAGCGATAGTCAGTGTTTCCAAGGGGACACTATAATCATTGGCTACATTAAATGTTTCTTCATGTAGCCAACATATTAATGCTTCTCCTATTCCTTTTGGATTTAGAAGATACTGTCGCACAAACATGTTGATTTAGGCGTACACCAGCGCTGGTATCAGACTGTATTAGCCAGCTACGTTTGCTCTGACTCAGCACACTTATTAGCTAGCTAGCCAGCTAACTAGCGATTAGCATTAGCGGCTAACACGATTTAGCTGAAACTTGCTAGGAAAAGACAAACTACCTGTTTGCATATATAAGAAACACAAACTAATTGTGTAATTATAGAACGCTTGTGGATTCATATTAAGAAACAACATCGTTGTCATCAACATTGTTACATTGATCATGCAGACTGAATGCAAGTGTCTCGTGGTCAAGCAACAACAAATGCGCTTCTTGAGTGATAGGGGGCGGGGCTTGGTCTGTGAGGAAAGTGGCATGGAGAGAGCAGTGAGTGATGACTCAAGTAGCAGTGTAAACAATAAAAAGGGATGTTACACACGGTATATCACATTTAACAAACCAAACATTGAAATACCTTAATAGCAGATAAAGTAAAAAACCAGTCCGTGCATCAATACCATAAAATACGCCCAGCCTAAAAGACACCCAAACTTCAGCATAGCAAAAAAATCTATAATACGGGTTGGATTCCACGCAGATTTGATTTGATTTGATTTGATTTAGACAATCGAACAACAAAGAACATTATTTAGTAAAGTGTAGTTTTAGACAATCCTTAATTCATTGAAATTATATGTGCATGAAATATGATAGCCATTACACACACACACCCTCAGAGTAATTGCGGCTAAGAGCATGAATTTGCAAATTGCAGGAGAGTAGGCTGAGGCTCAGCTCAATAGTCCCTGCACAGTGTGTATATGTGTGTTAAAGAGTTAAGGAAGTCCAGTGATATTGTCCAGTGGTGTCCATTTGGCTTGGCGAGTTTGAGGAATGGAGGTAGATGGAGAGAGAGGGATGGAGAGGAAGGGATGGAGAGGTTGAGAGAGAGAGGGATGAAGAGGAAGGGATGGAGAGGCTGGGAGAGAGGGATATAGAGGAAGTTATGGAGAGGGATAGAGATGCTGGGAGAGAGGGATGGAGAGAGAGGGATAAAAAGGCAGGGATGGAGAGAGAGTGATGTGCAACAGACAGATTATGAGTATTTAATCTGATTATAGATTAGAATATAGTGAGATTAGCGGACTCTGGATATCCAGCTCTAATACCTGTTCTCTCTACCCCCCTGCTCAAATCCCTGCCACTGTCACACCCTGATCTGTTTCACCTGTCCTCGTTATTGTCTCCACCCCCTCCAGGTGTCACTTGTTTTCCCCAGTGGATTTACCCCTGTGTTTCCTGTCTCTCTATTTACCCCTGTGTTTCCTGTCTCTCTGTGCCAGTTCATCTTGTATGTCCAAACCTACCAGCGGTTTTCCCGCTTTCTTGCTTCGCCTTTTCACCTTTTTCTAGTCCTCCCGGTTTTGACCCTTGCCTTGTTCTGGACTCTGTACCCGCCAGCCTGACCATTCTGCCTGCCCTGACCTTGAGCCCACCTGCCACTCTGTACCTCCTGGACCTAATCTGGTTATGACCTTCTGCCTGTCCACGACCATTCTCTTTCCTATTCCCTTTGGATT
Source organism: Oncorhynchus mykiss (assembly GCF_057628025.1). Taxonomy (NCBI): domain Eukaryota; kingdom Metazoa; phylum Chordata; class Actinopteri; order Salmoniformes; family Salmonidae; genus Oncorhynchus; species Oncorhynchus mykiss. Next base: position 28,495,762 of record NC_143025.1, on the reverse strand, counting down.
TATTAAACATCTTAAACTCCAAACATCTGCCTCCTGTGTCTGCATTTGGGTCTCACCTAGTGTCATGATAGTACGAACTGGAAATGACACACCCAGCAGACTTGGACCAGCTCCGCCAGACTGTCTCCCTGCAGGGAGCCACAATGAGGAGACATCAGGAGTTGCTACAGGTCCTTTTGGAAGGGCTCAGCTCCTTGCCGGAACACTACGACCATGGGTTAAAGGGTATTATGGAGCAAATCAGGGAGTTAGCTCAGACTGTCTGCTACCTCTGAAAAACCCAATCACCCAGAATTTTTTCCCCCCTATCTGTGGTGACTTTGTACAGCCTATCCCGACTCCCCGTGAACCCCACTTACTTCCCCCAGAGCGATATTCGGGGAATCCTGGTACCTGCCTGTTTTTTTCTCAGTGCTGGCTTATTTTTTAGCTACAGCCATCTTCGTTTTCTTCAGCGCGATCGACTATAGCATGAATAATTACGTTAATATTGGGAAGGGCGCTATCCTAGGCTATGGCAGTTTGGGAACAACAATCTGCCATTTGCGGTCATTTGGAAGAATTCATGGCAGTGGTGAGAAGTTTTTGAGGGGTTAGAGGGGTTTCTGGCCACTGGGGTCGTCCATCAGTCTGCATCTCCTGCCGGCGCAGGGTTTTTCTTTGTGGAGAAGAAGGACAAGACCCTGCCTCCGTGCAGTGACTACCGGGGACTTAATGACATTACTGTCAAGAATCGTTACCCCCTACCTCTCCTCTCCTCAGAGATTGAACTTCTCCACGGGGCCACCATATTCTCCAAGTTGGACCTTCACATGGTTCGGATACGCGAGGGGGATGAGTGGAAGACAGCCTTCAACACAGCCAATGGACATTATGAGTACCAGGTCATGCTATTTGGACTCCCCAACGCCCCCGCTGTTTTCCAGGCTTTGGTCAATGATGTGCTTCGGGACATGCTAAACCGGTTTGTGTTCGTGTACCTTGACGACATCCTGTTTTTTTCCCCGATCTGCACAAGTACATGGTCTTCATGTCAGACAGGTTCTTCAGCGCCTCCTGGAGAACCAACCGTCCATGCAAGCAGAGAAGTGTGAGTTCCACCTTTCTACTATCACCTTTCTGGGATATGTCATTGTTGAGGGCAATGTTCAGATGGATCCTGGAAAGGTGAAAACAGTGGTGGATTGGCCTCAACCAACGTCCAGGGTGCAGTTGCAACGGTTTCTTGGTTTTGCAAACTTTTACCGCCTTTTCCTTCGGCACTACAGCACCCTGGCAGCCCCCTCTCGGCATTCACCTCTCCCAAGGTACCAGTCGACAAAGCCTTTGTGGACCTGAAGCATCGATTCACAACAGCACCCATCCTCATCCATCCGGACCCCTCGCGTCAATTTGTGGTGGAAGTGGATGCTTCAGATGTTGGAGTGGGGGCCATCCTGTCCCAGCGATCTGCCCAGGACCAGAAGCTTCCTCCCTGTCCCTTCCTGTCCCATCGTCTCAATCCTGCTGAAAGGAACTACGATGTTGGCAACCGAGAACACCTGGTGGTGAAGATGGCGCTGGAAGAGTGGAGGCACTGTCTGGAAGGAGCAGAACAGCCATTCTTGGTCTGGACCGACCATAAAAACCTGGAATATCTCCGTACAGCCAAATGCCTCAACTCCAGGCAGGCCCGGTGGGCCCACTTGTTCACCAGATTTAACTTTACCATCTTCTACTACCCAGGGTCAAAGAATGTGTTTCACCTAGTGTCATGACAGCCACGACTACACTGTCTCTTTGGTTTTGTCTAACGTTAGCCCGAGGGTGGCCAACCCACTTTCTGGAGAGTGGTCAGGCCTTTGCTCCAACCCTGCTCCAGCACACTTGATTTGAATAATCAATGTCCAGATGAACAGCTCACACACACTAAAACATGAACACACACACTAAAACACAAAAACACACACTAAAACACACACACTAAAACACACACACTAAAACGCACACACTAAAACGCACACACTAAAACACGAACACTAAAACATAAACACGAACAAACACACTAAAACACACACACTAAAACACGAACACTAAAACACAAGCACTAAAACACGAACACTAAAACACGAACACACACACTAAAACAAACACTAAAACACACACTAAAACACAAACACTAAAACACAAACGCTAAAACACAAACGCTAAAACACAAACACTAAAACACAAACACTAAAACACAAACACACAAACTAAAACACACACACTAAAACACGAACACTAAAACACACACACTAAAACACAAACACTAAAACACGAACACTAAAACACGAACACTAAAACACGAACACTAAAACACGAACACTAAAACACAAACACACAAACTAAAACACACACACTAAAACACGAACACTAAAACACACACACTAAAACACAAACACTAAAACACGAACACTAAAACACGAACACTAAAACACGAACACTAAAACACACACACTAAAACACGAACACTAAAACACGAACACTAAAACACGAACACTAAAACACAAACACACAAACTAAAACACAAACACTAAAACACAAACACTAAAACACGAACACTAAAACACGAACACACACACTAAAACACGAACACTAAAACACGAACACACACACTAAAACACGAACACTAAAACACGAACACACACACTAAAACACGAACACTAAAACACGAACACTAAAACACAAACACTAAAACACGAACACTAAAACACGAACACACACACTAAAACACGAACACTAAAACACGAACACACACACTAAAACACAAACACTAAAACACAAACACTAAAACACGAACACACACACTAAAACACAAAAACACAAACTAAAACACAAACACTAAAACACGAACACTGAAATACGAACACACACACTAAAACACGAACACTAAAACACAAATACTAAAACACGAACACAAACACTAAAACACAAACACTAAAACACGAACACACACACTAAAACACAAAAACACAAACTAAAACACAAACACTAAAACACGAACACTGAAATACGAACACACACACTAAAACACGAACACTAAAACACAAATACTAAAACACGAACACAAACACTAAAACACAAACACTAAAACACGAACACACACACTAAAACACGAACACTAAAACACAAACACTAAAACACGAACACACACACTAAAACACAAACACTAAAACACAAACACACACACTAAAACACGAACACTAAAACACAAACACTAGATTACGAACACACACACTAAAACACAAACACTAAAACACACTAAAACACACACACTAAAACACAAACACTAAAACACAAATACTAAATACGAATACGAACACAAACACTAAAACACGAACACAAACACTAAAACACGAACACAAACACTAAAACACGAACACTAAAACACGAACACTAAAACACAAACACTAAAACACAAACACTAAAACACAAACACTAAAACACAAACACACACACTAAAACACAAACACTAAAACACAAACACACACACTAAAACACAAACACACACACTAAAACACAAACACACACACTAAAACACGAACACTAAAACACAAACACACACACTAAAACACAAACACTAAAACACGAACACACACACTAAAACACAAACACTAAAATACGAACACTAAAACACAAACACTAAAACACACTAAAACACAAACACTAAAACACGAACACACACACTAAAACACAAACACTAAAACACAAACACACACACTAAAACACAAACACACACACTAAAACACAAACACTAAAATACGAACACTAAAACACAAACACTAAAACACACTAAAACACGAACACTAAAACACGAACACACACACTAAAACACAAACACTAAAACACGAACACTAAAACACAAACACACACACTAAAACACAAACACACAAACTAAAACACAAACACACACACTAAAACACGAACACACACACTGAAACACGAACACTAAAACACAAACACAAACACTAAAACACGAACACTAAAACACACACACTAAAACACGAACACTAAAACACACACACTAAAACACGAACACTAAAACACACACACTAAAACATGAACACACACACTAAAACACAAACACACACACTAAAACACAAACACTAAAATACGAACACTAAAACACAAACACTAAAACACACTAAAACACGAACACTAAAACACGAACACACACACTAAAACACAAACACTAAAACACGAACACTAAAACACACACACTAAAACACAAACACTAAAACACAAACACACACACTAAAACACAAACACACAAACTAAAACACAAACACACACACTAAAACACGAACACACACACTGAAACACGAACACTAAAACACAAACACAAACACTAAAACACGAACACTAAAACACACACACTAAAACACGAACACTAAAACACACACACTAAAACACGAACACTAAAACACACACACTAAAACATGAACACTAAAACACGAACACTAAAACACGAACACTAAAACACGAACACTAAAACACAAACACTAAAACACGAACACTAAAACACAAACACTAAAACACGAACTCTAAAACACACACAAGCCAGGATCAATGGGAAGGACATCAAGCCAAAAAACAGTCAATTCCCTTCCTCCTCCATCACCTCCTCCCTTCCTCCTCCATCACCTCCTCCCTTCCTCCCTCCATTCACCTACCAGTTTATTTTCTTTCATTTACTCGCTACCTTCCTTCCCATTTCTTCCTTTCTCTCATTCTCCTACTCTAGACACTAGAACACTGATACAGTTTCTCTCCATTGAAGTCAAGCCATGTTTGAGGTAAAATCATAAAGCAGAGTTCTGTGTGTGTTCTTTTCAGAACTCAGCCCTATGGGAGAACTGTACAGAACTCAGCCCTATGGGAGAACTATACAGAACTCAGCCCTATGGGAGAACTATACAGAACTCAGCCCTATGGGAGAACTATACAGAACTCAGCCCTATGGGAGAACTGTACAGAACTCAGCCCTATGGGAGAACTATACAGAACTCAGCCCTATGGGAGAACTATACAGAACTCAGCCCTATGGGAGAACTATACAGAACTCAGCCCTATGGGAGAACTGTACATAACTCAGCCCTATGGGAGAACTATACAGAACTCAGCCCTATGGGAGAACTGTACAGAACTCAGCCCTATGGGAGAACTATACAGAACTCAGCCCTATAGGAGAACTATACAGACAGAATGTCCTTTATAGACAAACAAGTCCCCTGAAGGCCTTCTGAATACATTACGATGAATCACAAGGAGAGAAATAGACAGAGAGAGAGAGAGAGAGGGAGATGGAGGGAGAGAGAGGGGGGGAGGGGGAGATGGAGGGAGAGAGAGAGGGGGGAGAGAGAGCAGGAGATGGAGGGAGAGAGAGGGGGGGGTGGAGGGAGAGAGAGGGAGGGGAGGGGGAGGGGAGAGAGAGAGAGAGAGAGAGAAAAAAGTGAGAGTGAGACAAATTAGTTTTTTCTTTGAGGCTTTCAAGACAATGCTCTCTGGGTTTCTATGGTGACCTGAAGCTGCCTGCTGGGCCAATGAAGGCTGTAGTAAGAGGCCTCACATGCAGAAGCACACACACACAAAGAGGAGAAAGACGGACCAGTAGTTGGAGGGTCGCTGGTTCAAATCCCAATGTGGCCGATCCAAGTGGGACCTGAGAGGTGAGGAGACAAGTGGAAGGACTGAAACATCTGCAGACACGCACACATGCAGACACATACACAGACAAACACACACACACACACACACACACACACACAGACAAACACACACAAATACAAACAACACTTCACTAATAGCTAGCTGGCGCTGAATCCTCCACGATGGAACGCTAAAGGGTAGAACAGAAAAAAACGGAGAGCAACGAAAAAGTGTAAAACCTGAACAAATGTTTTAACCACAATCAAAACAGGGTCTATATTCCCCACTTATGGTCCTTTCCTCAGACTTGCCAACATGGTAAAGACAGCCACAGACCCGCTGTTACTGTTCCCCGATTACATACTCATCAGTCACCACATTCCCCTGTCTCACACCCACACACAGCCTAACCCCGGGGCGACAGAGAAACGTTGGGTCTGCCTCCTGTCATATCCCATCACCCTCTATTTCTCTTTACCAAGTGAGGAGTTGTGATGTGGACACAACGTGCGGTCCTGCACTGCACACCTCTCATTCTTCCAAACACACAAGCATGCATGCACGCGAACACACACACACACACACACACACACACACACACACACACACACACACACACACAGTGGACTGAACAGGAACAGATGCAGCTATTCGTCTGCATGGGTGAAGAGTAAGTGGCCAGATTCTGTGAAGCACTAGAGCAAGACTGAGGAACAGCTATAGCTCTAGTGAGGGTGTGTGTGTGTGTGTGTGTGTGTGTGTGTGTGTGTGTGTGTGTGTGTGTGTGTGTGTGTGTGTAGCCGCTCTGTGATTAATGCGGCTTTCAGCTGCAGCGGAGCCTCGCACAGACAGACTGGGGTGCCCTTTCACAGGCGCTCCCTCTCTCTCCCTCCCTCCTCCCCTATCCTTCTCTCTCCCTAGCCTACCCTCTCTCTCCATCCAAACCTCTCTCCCTCTCTCTCCCTCCCTCCTCCCCTATCTTTCTCTCTCCCTAGCCTACCCTCTCTCTCTCCAACCAAACCTCTCTCCCTCTCTCTCCCTCCCTCCTCCCCTATCCTTCTCTCTCCCTAGCCTACCCTCTCTCTCTCCATCCAAACCTCTCTCCCTCTCTCTCCGCTAGCCCCTGACAGAGTAGTATTCATTACATTTCTCCTCCAGTAGCTGATCAATATCAAAACAGCCCCAGTTACACTTCCACTCATTCTTCTCATGACAGAATCCAGAATAGAGGTTATTCAATAGCCAGAGTTACAGAGAAAAATGAGAGAGAGAGAGAGAGAGAGAGAGAGAGAGAGAGAGAGAGAGAGAGAGAGAGAGAGAGAGAGAGAGAGAGAGAGAGAGAGAGAAAGAAAGAAGAGGGGCTCCCCACCCACTAGGCACATATGTCAATTCAACTTCTATTCTACATTGGTTCAACGTCATCTCATTGAAATGACGTGGAAACAAAGTAGATTCAACCAGTGTGTGCCCAGTGGGTAACGTGGAGCGATTGAACACCGGGTAGAACACAAGCACTCAGTAACCCGACCACGTAGTGCTGACTGTCTTAATATGGAACTCTAGACGTTTCGGCGAAATCTGATAATATCGTGGGGGAAAAATCTTCATATTTGAAGAAAAACAAGGAGTATGCGAGCACACTTGCACACATACACTCGGACACACACGCGCACAGAAAGATGTCAATGCAGCAAACCCCTACTGCTCTCTCCCTCTCCCTTTCTGCCGCGCGTCCCTACTGCTCTCTCCCTCTCCCTTTCTGCCGCGCGTCCCTACTGCTCTCTCCCTCTCCCTTTCTGCCACGTGTCCCTACTGCTCTCTCCCTCTCCCTTTCTGCCGTGCGCCCCTACTGCTCTCTCCCTCTCCCTTTCTGCCGCGCCGCGCGCCCCTACTGCTCTCTCCCTCTCCCTTTCTGCCGCGCCGCGCGCCCCTACTGCTCTCTCCCTCTCCCTTTCTGCCGCGCGCCCCTACTGCTCTCTCCCTCTCCCTTTCTGCTGCGCGCCCCTACTGCTCTCTCCCTCTCCCTTTCTGCCGCGCGCCCCTATTGCTCTCTCCCTCTCCCTTTCTGCCGCGCGCCCCTACTGCTCTCTCCCTCTCCCTTTCTGCCGCGCGCCCCTATTGCTCTCTCCCTCTCCCTTTCTGCCGCGCGCCCCTACTGCTCTCTCCCTCTCCCTTTCTGCCGCGCCGCGCGCCCCTACTGCTCTCTCCCTCTCCCTTTCTGCCGCGCGCCCCTACTGCTCTCTCCCTCTCCCTTTCTGCCGCGCGCCCCTATTGCTCTCTCCCTCTCCCTTTCTGCCGCGCGCACGCTCACATCGAGAAAGTCCTTGCCACACACTGAAAAAGCCTGTCGCCTACTTGTATCTTTCTTTCCCCACCCATCAAACCCCGATGCAGCAGCAGTGATTTGGATTTTACAGCCTGTCTGTCCGGTAAACATCCGATCCACAAACACCTTTCATGTACCATCGTGACTAGCCCATAACTCAATGTACTGCCTGAATCTCAAGTCAGAACAGTTATTGTTAGTCGTAACATTCTGCAGCGATAGGCCTACTTCGACTGCGTAAAACTAAAGCGTTCATGTCGACCAAATGCCTTTTCATCACTGGTTTACCTTCTAACTGCCGGTCCGAGATTGAGTAGGCAGGCTACTGTTAGTCCCCATTCTGCTGCGAGTTTACGATCCAACAACCATCCCCGTTATTCCCAGTTATTGACAACATCCACAAACAAGGTTTTAGAAACTGCGGTAATCCAGTTTCCTATCCCGGACAGAGTGATTGACTCCCGGGCTACATCCTTCCACTTCCCCGGTAAAAAAAACTGTCAGAATTTCAGCGCGTATTTCCCGTTCTTCTCGCCCCCCTTCTTTCACTCTTTCTCTCTCTCTCCCCTTTCCTCCGTACGGCTCCCGCTGAAGTTGCCTAGTTACCTCTCTCTGTTGGGTGGCTCAGGCCGCCGGACTGACAGCCAATCAGAAAGCAGAGTGCGTGTTAACCCATTTTTCGCTGGGCTGTCCTGGTTTCGCTGTTTCAGTAGAAGGAGCGGAGGGGAGGGTGGAGTAAGAAATAATATCAACTATAAAAAACCAAGTTGCGCAAGAAAATATTAAAGGAAATGGAGAGAGAGAGAGAGAGAGAGAGAGAGAGAGAGAGAGAGAGAGAGAGAGAGAGATACACAGAGAGAGAGAGACGGACTATGAGGAGGAAGGTTGAATGGAGGAGGATTTAAAAACAGACATTAATGTCAAAACAACCCTAGAACGAATCATCTGAATCTGTCCAATATGTTGAGTTAAGTGGGATGTATTGGGTAACTGTGTGTATGTGTGTGTGGGGGGAGGGGGGGCTGTTGATAATCACAGTTGACTGATGGACAAATTATGCATTAGTAGTATATTCAGGCCAGACTTTACATAGATGTAGAGCTACAACTCTCCCATATACTCTCTCTCTCTCTCTCTCTCTCTCTCTCTCTCTCTCTCTTAGACAATTTTTAGACACATTTTCAGTCAGCTACTTTTTCCACTTAAGTAAACTAGGCTACTTTTCAATTCGCCAGTCAGAAAAAAGTCTGCCAAGACCCCCCCCCCCCCCCACCCCCTCGCTCTCTCTTTCTCTCTCTACCTCACACGGAATATCAATTCAATTCATTTCAAGGGGCTTTATTGGCATGGGAAACATATGTTAGCATTGCCAAAGCAAGTGAGGTAGATAATATACAAAAGTGAAATAAACAATAAAAATGAACAGTTAACATTACACTCACAGAAGTTCCAAAAGAATAAAGACATTACACATGTCAAATTATGTATATACACAGTGCTGTAACGATGTGCAAATGGTTAAAGTACAAAAGGGAAAATATATAAGCATTAACATGGGTTGTATTTACAATGGTGTTTGTTCTTCATTGGGTGACCTTTTCTTGTGACAACAGGTCACATACCAGTGATGGCACACTGGTATTTCACCCAGTAGATATTGGAGTTGATCAAAATTGAGTTTGTTTTCGAATTCTTTGTGTATCTGTGTAATCTGAGGGAAATATGTGTCTCTAATATGGCCATACATTGGGCAGGAGGTTAGGAAGTGCAGCTCAGTTTCCACCTCATTTTGTGGACAGTGTGCACATAGCCTGTCTTCTCTTGAGAGCCAGGTCTGCCTATGGCGGCCTTTCTCAATAGCAAGGCTATGCTCACTGAGTCTGTACATTGTCAAAGCTTTCCTTAAGTTTGGGTCAATCACATTGGTCAGTTATTCTGCCACTGTGTACTCTCTGTTTAGGGCCAAATAGAATTCTAGTTTGCTCAGTTTTTTTGTTAATTCTTTCCAATGTGTCAAGTAATTATCATTTTGTTTCTCATAATTTGGTTGGGTCTAATTGTGTTGCTTTCCTGGGTCTCTGTGGGGTCTGTTTGTGTTTGTGAACAGAGCCCCAGGACCAGCTTGCTTAGGGGACTCTTCTCCAGGTTCATCTCTCTGTAGGTGATGGCTTTGTTATGGAAGGTTTGGGAATCACTTCCTTTTAGGTGGTTGTAGAATTCATTAACAGCTATTTTCTGGATTTCGATAATTAGAAGGGTATTGGCCTAATTCTGCTCTGCATGCATTATTTGGTGTTCTGGATATTTTTGCAGAATTCTGCATGCAGAGTCTCAATTTGGTGTTTGTCCCAATTTGTGAATTCTTGGTTGGTGAGCAGACCCCAGACCTCACAACCATAGAGGGCAATGGGTTCTATAACTGATTAGAGTATTTTTAGCCAGATCCTAATTGGTATGTTGAATTTTATGTTCCTTTTGATGGCATAGAATGCCCTTCTTGCCTTGTCTCTCAGATCGTTCACAGATTTGTGGAAGTTACCTGTGGCGCTGATGTTTAGGCCGAGGTATGTATAGTTTTTTGAATGCTCTAGGGCAATGGTGTCTAGATGGAATTTGTATTTGTGGTCCTGGCGACTGGACTTTTTTTGGAACACCGTTATTTTGGTCTTACTAAGATTTACTGTCAGGGCCCAGGTCTGACAGAATCTGTGCAGAATATCTAGGTGCTGCTGGAGGCCCTCCTTGGTTGGTGACAGAAGCACCAGA
>NC_143025.1:28460000-28482500 GCF_057628025.1 Oncorhynchus mykiss | reverse complement strand
CTCTCTCTCTCTCTCTCTCAGTGTATCTCTCTCTCTCTCTCTCTCTCTCCAGCCTGACTATCCCTTCAGCCTGACTGAGTAGGGCTCTCCAGTGACCTCTCTCCAATGACTGGTGCTTTGATATAAATGGAATATTATACAATTATCTTCTGGATTGGAGCAGCCTGGGAAGACAACAGGCAGCTGTCTCCTGTCCTCTCCTCCTCTTTCCCTATCCGTTTGGTCTGTCCATACAATTACAGAGGGATGACGACTGTGTGACATGGACAGAGAGAGAGCGAGAAAAACAAAGTTCAAACAGTGACAGAGAGAGAGGGGGGTAAGGGGGCTGGTACTGCTGTGTGTGTGTGTGTGTGTGTGTGTGTGACTGTGTTTGTGAGTGCATTTGTTTCAGATGAAGCCGAGCCCCAGTGAAATGTCACACATGTTTTTGCTCTCATCAGGATTGAGCTTTGTGGGTAAATGCCCTCAAGACAACCCATCAGATTTCATTAACACACACACACACACACACACACACACACACACACACACACACACACACACACACACACACACACACACACACACACACACACACACACACACACACACACACACACACACACACACACACACACACACACATACATTTCCTTATCACAGCAGAGAGAAATAGACACATCAGCACTCATTTAATCAACAGACAGATGCAGAGAGATCAGTTTCCCGTAAAGAGATAGAAAGAGAAACAGTAAATTCCATATATAGAGTAGATCCCACAGCAATAGCGAGACATCCACCTTAGAAAAACATCACCTGTCTCCCTCAGAGCGACAGGCAGCAGAGCCACAGAGCAGCAGGTCTAGTCAGAACACTACATAGATGGAGAACACATAGAAACAGAGATTGAGATAGACAGACACGGGGAAGACAGAAACATCTCCTCTCTGTACCTTGTCTTCCAAAGCTCAGAGACACATAGGCATCAATTCTTTCTCTTCTCCCTCTAGTCAGAACAACTCATAGCCTTCACTATACTCACATTGCTCTGGATAGATCCAGAGACAGATACAATAGATCCTGGTGGAGAGGAGAGCAGAGCAGAGGAATAGAGAGGAGAGCAGAGGAAAGGAGAGGAGAGCAGAGGAAAGGAAATGAAAGGAGAGGAGAGGAAAGGAGAGCAGAGGAGAGGAGAGCAGAGGAAAGGAAAGGAAATGAAAGGAGAGGAGAGGAAAGGAGAGGAGAGCGGAGGAAAGGAAATGAAAGGAGGGGAAAGGAGAGCAGAGGAGAGGAGAGCAGAGGAAAGGAGAGGAGAGCAGAGGAAAGGAGAGGAGAGCGGAGGAAAGGAAATGAAAGGAGAGGAAAGGAGAGCAGAGGAGAGGAGAGCAGAGGAAAGGAAATTAAAAGAGAGGAGAGCAGAGGAGAGGAAATTAAAAGAGAGGAGAGCAGAGGAGAGGAGAGGAAATTAAAAGAGAGGAGAGCAGAGGAGAGGAGAGGAAATTAAAAGAGAGGAGAGCAGAGGAGAGGAGAGGAGTGCAGAGGAAAGGAAAGGAGAGCAGAGGAGAGGAAATGAAAGGAGAGGAAAGGAAAGGAAATGAAAGGAGAGGAAAGGAAAGGAAATGAAAGGAGAGGTAAGGAAAGGAAATGAAAGGAGAGGAAAGGAAAGGAAATGAAAGGAGAGGAAAGGAAAGGAAATGAAAGGAGAGGAAAGGAAAGGAAAGGAAAGGAGAGGAAAGGAAATTAAAGGAGAGGTAAGGAAAGGAGAGTAGAGGAGATTTGCTGCCACAGTTTTATTGTCTCTTTTATTATGAATAATCCAACACTGTTTCTCATGGTGATGTTGTCCTCATCCATTTTTAACCAGTTCTGTTACACGGTAGTAGTCTCAATCTTGGTGATTGAATGAACTCCACTTGCAAATATCGTCATGAATAAGACACAGCTGCAAAAATGTTCACAGACACACACACACAGAGCCATACAGACACATGGACGACTGTCTTACCTCACCACACCTGGTGTCCATATAATTTCTCTAGAGGAAAAAGACCTGGCAGAGAGAGAGAAAGTAGGAAGAGAGAGAAGGTGGAGGGAGAAAGGTAGAGACAGACATAGAGAGTGAAGGAAGAGACAGAGAGCAGTAAGAAAACGAGCCTGTCAGATGACACATTATAGTCCCTGTGTCAGCGTCTGCTCTACCCGTCCTCCATTAGCCACTCACACATCTGAAATGTGTGTGTGTTGTGTGTGTGTGTGTGTGGTACTAATGTGTGAAACTTCAGCATTACCATTACCCTTGACTAACATATCCATTCTGACACAGGGCCCGTCTTCATTTGGTGATTATAAATGGGCTTTTACCCTTTAGGAGAGAGGCAGAGGGAGGCAGAGAGAGGCAGAGGGAGGCAGAGGGAGGCAGAGAGAGGCAGCGGGAGGCAGAGGGAGGCAGAGAGAGGCAGAGAGAGGCAGAGGGAGGCAGAGAGAGGCAGAGGGAGGCAGAGAGGGGGGGGTAGAGGGAGGTAGAAGGATGGAGAGAGAGAGAGAGGCATGGAGAGAGGTAGAGGGATCAGAGAGAGAGAGAGGTAGAGAGATGGAGAGAGGTAGAGGGAGGTAGAGAGATGGAGAGGTAGGGGTAGGCAGAAAGATGGCGAGAGGTAGAGGGATCAGAGCGAGAGAGAGAGAGAGAGATAGAGAGAGCGCGAGAGAGGGAGAGAGAGAGAGAGGCAGAGGGATGGAGAGAGGAGACTAATTAGAGAAAGAGAGTAGAGATGTCTCCTCTTATCTTGACAGGGTTAGACAGAGAGTTAGAGTACATCACCATTCTAGAACCTCAGAGAACACTCATTAACAACACTGTCAGGGAACCACAGACAGAGAGGAGAGAGAGGGGGGCAGCAGGCAGACGGAAGAGAAGGGGATGGTTGGAACTAGAGAGGGAAAGGTTTTAAGGCTCGCACACATCGCAGAGAATGTGGCTCTAGCGTTCGTTCCGCCGATCGTTCACCGTGCTGGGTTTTAGGTACCACTCTCTGTAGACGTCTGACCGCCGTCAATATTCACACGATTCTACATGTAAAACCAGTGCGCACTCGGCTTGCAAATGAATACAGAGGGGCTAAGTACTACTGGTTTGTCTCAGCTTGGCCCCCAATTAACTTTTCAAATCATCCACCATCCTGCCGTTTTACCAGCAGTGCATATAACAACAATAGGTGTATGTGTAGTTCTATTGTATGGATATCATGTTGGCGAGGGAAGGGGGGGGGGGGGGGGCATCAAGGGTGGTAGGCATGATGGAAGGGTATAGGAGATGGGAGTTCTTAGCTAAAAGCTCACTGAAGCGTAACTGCAAGCCAGAGCTTGCAACCCTATTCCCTACATAGTGCACTGTTTAGGGAACAGAGTGCCATTTGGGACCCAGGAAGATGTCCCCCTCTGATACTCTCACTGGTGAACGCTCTACTATGGTAATACACTCAAATACGTGACATTAATATACAATAAAACACAAAAGCACTACATAGTAACTACACATTCCAGTAATCCCATAACTGGCTTTGTTAGGGCTCTGAATGTGACAAATAACAGAAAGAACACAATCTTCACTGAATAGCCTTGAGCTGTTTCTGCTGAGCGCAATGTCTCGTTACTGTTGTTTTCTCACACACACACACACACACACACACACACACACACACACACACACACACACACACACACACACACACACACACACACACACACACACACACACACACACACACAGAGAGAGACAGAGTTTTCGAAGTGAAGTCATTAACGTAGCAGATATTTGAAGAAAACTGTTTAATTTGGGGTTTCACTTAAAGTAAGAACAGAAGACAATTTTCTCTGGGTAGATAAAAACAGCAACGATGTTCTGGCCTGGAGCTCTCTGCATTACTGTTGTTGTATTCTTGGAGGGTTGTCTGCTGCCTGCTGTTTTAGAAATATTAAGAGTATTTCTTTGCTGCTCAGCCACAGAACAGAAACGGTGTCATTGCTGATTCTAGCAACAAACCTGACTGCTACTGAATCTCCATAATACTACATATACTAGTTCTATACTACTGAAACTCCATAATACTACATATACTAGTTCTATACTACTGAATCTCCATAATACTACATATACTAGTTCTATACTACAGAATCTCCATAATACTACATATACTAGTTCTATACTACAGAATCTCCATAATACTACATATACTAGTTCTATACTACTGAATCTCCATAATACTACATATACTAGTTCTATACTACTGAATCTCCATAATACTACATATACTAGTTCTATACTACAGAATCTCCATAATACTACATATACTAGTTCTATACTACAGAATCTCCATAATACTACATATACTAGTTCTATACTACTGAATCTCCATAATACTACATATACTAGTTCTATACTACTGAATCTCCATAATACTACATATACTAGTTCTATACTACTGAAACTCCATAATACTACATATACTAGCTCTATACTACTGAAACTCCATAATACTACATATACTAGCTCTATACTACTGAATCTCCATTATACTACATATACTAGCTCTATACTACTGAATCTCCATAATACTACATATACTAGCTCTATACTATACTGCCACTGACTGGGTTTCAATACTGTTGAAGTAAGACCTACAAAGTTCCCATTTTTTACCACGTCATGTTCTTATAAATACCAGGTATATATATACCAGTGAGTTTACTCATCATGCGAGCGAGGTTCACCAAACCATCTCTGTTATTATCTATATATAATACTATCAAATGAAATTGTATTTGTCACGTACACATGGTTAGCAGATGTTATTGCGAGTGTAGCGAAAATGCTTGTGTAGTGAATAGGCTCTGTACTCTCTCTTTGCTTTTCATGTTGCAATCATGTGCAAAGGAATGGAATATTAACTATTAACGAGAGATTAATTCCAGGCCGGCAGAACAAGAAATGAATTAATCATCAGGAACAAGGCGGTCTGGTCTGAATCTCATGAAGATCTGTCTTCAGCTGCTGCTGCCTGGTGAGACCTACTGCAGGAAATGACTGTTAGAATGGGAGAGGACAGGAGACATGACGGTGTGTGTGTGTGTGTGTGTCATCACACACCCTTGCTCCCCTCTGCTGAAGGACAGTCATTTCTTTATCTCTCTCTCTCTCTCTCTGGCCCCCTGCTTGCTCCTAATAGCCCGTGATGAGTCCTCCACACATGAGCACCCTCCATCAGACCCCTGCTGACACACACACATACACACACACACACACACACACACACACACACACACACACACACACACACACACACACACACACACACACACACACACACACACACACACACACACACACACACACACACACACACCAGACACCCACTGATGGACTGGGGAGTCCTCATGGTACCATCCATCAACTTGGAGATTATTGGACCCTCAGCTTTCAGAATATATAGGAGTTAAATATCACTACCCAAATGTCTGGATCCCAACTGTTTCATTAGCCCAGCATGTTAGCCACCTGGTTCATTAGCATAGCTACCAACATCAGCCAAGCAGTTGGATGCTAACTGGTTAATTGCCTTAGCATGCTAAATACCAACATTAGCCAATAGCTGTAACATTTTCTTTAGACTAGCGTACTGGGAACCCACAGGAAAACCAGCAGAGAGCAGGGAGAGAGAGATGAGGTTAGGGAGGGAGGTAGAGATTGATGGGGAGAAACAGAAGAGGTGCAGGGAGGGGAGAGATGTAGAAAGAGAGAGAGATTAGCAGAGGGAGGGAGGGAGAGATACAGGGCAGGAGGAATGCAGAGATAAAAGTCACACAGAGGGAGGGAGGGATGCTGAGAAAGAAAGGAAGAGAGAGGGAGAGGTGGAGGAGAGTGGTGCAGACCAAGTCATGACAGTAGCATACTGATGCAGCCGGAGAACATACAGTCAACGTGGCCTCCACTACCCACCCAAGCATGGACTGCAGATTCATTATGTTGTGTGTGAGTGTGTGCGTGTGTGTGCTTGCGAGCGTGTGTGTGTGTGTGTGCGAGTGTGTGTGAGCGCGCGTGTATGCGTGTGTGTGTGTGTGTTTGTGTGTGTGTGTGTGTGTGTGTGTGTGTGCTGCAGTAGATGGTTCATTATGCTGTGTGTGTCTCCCTCTGCAAAGCCTTTGTTATCTCACACAGAAACACAGCTGCCTCCAGGGAAGCTCCTTTACAGAAGCAGTCCATAGGGCTCCTGTACCATGGGCTCTACGGCAGTATAGTATTCTGTTCCAGAGGCAGCAGTCCATAGGGCTCCTGTACCATGGGCTCTACGGCGGTATAGTATTCTGTTCCAGAGGCAGCAGTCCATAGGGCTCCTGTACCATGGGCTCTACGGCGGTATAGTATTCTGTTCCAGAGGCAGCAGTCCATAGGGCTCCTGTACCATGGGCTCTACGGCGGTATAGTATTCTGTTCCAGAGGCAGCAGTCCATAGGGCTCCTGTACCATGGGCTCTACGGCGGTATAGTATTCTGTTCCAGAGGCAGCAGTCCATAGGGCTCCTGTACCATGGGCTCTACGGCGGTATAGTATTCTGTTCCAGAGGCAGCAGTCCATAGGGCTCCTGTACCATGGGCTCTACGGCGGTATAGTATTCTGTTCCAGAGGCAGCAGTCCATAGGGCTCCTGTACCATGGGCTCTACGGCGGTATAGTATTCTGTTCCAGAGGCAGCAGTCCATAGGGCTCCTGTACCATGGGCTCTACGGCGGTATAGTATTCTGTTCCAGAGGCAGCAGTCCATAGGGCTCCTGTACCATGGGCTCTACGGCGGTATAGTATTCTGTTCCAGAGGCAGCAGTCCATAGGGCTCCTGTACCATGGGCTCTACGGCGGTATAGTATTCTGTTCCAGAGGCAGCAGTCCATAGGGCTCCTGTACCATGGGCTCTACGGCGGTATAGTATTCTGTTCCAGAGGCAGCAGTCCATAGGGCTCCTGTACCATGGGCTCTACGGCGGTATAGTATTCTGTTCCAGAGGCAGCAGTCCATAGGGCTCCTGTACCATGGGCACTACGGCGGTATAGTATTCTGTTCCAGAGGCAGCAGTCCATAGGGCTCCTGTACCATGGGCTCTACGGCGGTATAGTATTCTGTTCCAGAGGCAGCAGTCCATAGGGCTCCTGTACCATGGGCTCTACGGCGGTATAGTATTCTGTTCCAGAGGCAGCAGTCCATAGGGCTCCTGTACCATGGGCTCTACGGCGGTATAGTATTCTGTTCCAGAGGCAGCAGTCCATAGGGCTCCTGTACTATGGGCTCTACGGCGGTATAGTATTCTGTTCCAGAGGCAGCAGTCCATAGGGCTCCTGTACCATGGGCTCTACGGCGGTATAGTATTCTGTTCCAGAGGCAGCAGTCCATAGGGCTCCTGTACCATGGGCTCTACGGCGGTATAGTATTCTGTTCCAGAGGCAGCAGTCCATAGGGCTCCTGTACCATGGGCACTACGGCGGTATAGTATTCTGTTCCAGAGGCAGCAGTCCATAGGGCTCCTGTACCATGGGCTCTACGGCGGTATAGTATTCTGTTCCAGAGGCAGCAGTCCATAGGGCTCCTGTACCATGGGCTCTACGGCGGTATAGTATTCTGTTCCAGAGGCAGCAGTCCATAGGGCTCCTGTACCATGGGCTCTACGGCGGTATAGTATTCTGTTCCAGAGGCAGCAGTCCATAGGGCTCCTGTACTATGGGCTCTACGGCGGTATAGTATTCTGTTCCAGAGGCAGCAGTCCATAGGGCTCCTGTACCATGGGCTCTACGGCGGTATAGTATTCTGTTCCAGAGGCAGCAGTCCATAGGGCTCCTGTACCATGGGCTCTACGGCGGTATAGTATTCTGTTCCAGAGGCAGCAGTCCATAGGGCTCCTGTACCATGGGCTCTACGGCGGTATAGTATTCTGTTCCAGAGGCAGCAGTCCATAGGGCTCCTGTACCATGGGCTCTACGGCGGTATAGTATTCTGTTCCAGAGGCAGCAGTCCATAGGGCTCCTGTACCATGGGCTCTACGGCGGTATAGTATTCTGTTCCAGAGGCAGCAGTCCATAGGGCTCCTGTACCATGGGCTCTACGGCGGTATAGAATTCTGTTCCAGAGGCAGCAGTCCATAGGGCTCCTGTACCATGGGCTCTACGGCGGTATAGTATTCTGTTCCAGAGGCAGCAGTCCATAGGGCTCCTGTACCATGGGCTCTACGGCGGTATAGTATTCTGTTCCAGAGGCAGCAGTCCATAGGGCTCCTGTACCATGGGCTCTACGGCGGTATAGTATTCTGTTCCAGAGGCAGCAGTCCATAGGGCTCCTGTACCATGGGCTCTACGGCGGTATAGTATTCTGTTCCAGAGGCAGCAGTCCATAGGGCTCCTGTACCATGGGCTCTACGGCGGTATAGTATTCTGTTCCAGAGGCAGCAGTCCATAGGGCTCCTGTACCATGGGCTCTACGGCGGTATAGTATTCTGTTCCAGAGGCAGCAGTCCATAGGGCTCCTGTACTATGGGCTCTACGGCGGTATAGTATTCTGTTCCAGAGGCAGCAGTCCATAGGGCTCCTGTACTATGGGCTCTACGGCGGTATAGTATTCTGTTCCAGAGGCAGCAGTCCATAGGGCTCCTGTACCATGGGCTCTACGGCGGTATAGTATTCTGTTCCAGAGGCAGCAGTCCATAGGGCTCCTGTACCATGGGCTCTACGGCGGTATAGTATTCTGTTCCAGAGGCAGCAGTCCATAGGGCTCCTGTACCATGGGCTCTACGGCGGTATAGTATTCTGTTCCAGAGGCAGCAGTCCATAGGGCTCCTGTACCATGGGCTCTACGGCGGTATAGTATTCTGTTCCAGAGGCAGCAGTCCATAGGGCTCCTGTACCATGGGCTCTACGGCGGTATAGTATTCTGTTCCAGAGGCAGCAGTCCATAGGGCTCCTGTACCATGGGCTCTACGACGGTATAGTATTCTGTTCCAGAGGCAGCAGTCCATAGGGCTCCTGTACCATGGGCTCTACGGCGGTATAGTATTCTGTTCCAGAGGCAGCAGTCCATAGGGCTCCTGTACCATGGGCTCTACGGCGGTATAGTATTCTGTTCCAGAGGCAGCAGTCCATAGGGCTCCTGTACTATGGGCTCTACGGCGGTATAGTATTCTGTTCCAGAGGCAGCAGTCCTTAGGGCTCCTGTACTATGGGCTCTACGGCGGTATAGTATTCTGTTCCAGAGGCAGCAGTCCATAGGGCTCCTGTACCATGGGCTCTACGGCGGTATAGTTTTCTGTTCCAGAGGCAGCAGTCCATAGGGCTCCTGTACTATGGGCTCTACAGCGGTATAGTATTCTGTTCCAGAGGCAGCAGTCCATAGGGCTCCTGTACCATGGGCTCTACGGCGGTATAGTATTCTGTTCCAGAGGCAGCAGTCCATAGGGCTCCTGTACTATGGGCTCTACGGCGGTATAGTATTCTATTCCAGAGGCAGCAGTCCATAGGGCTCCTGTACCATGGGCTCTACGGCGGTATAGTATTCTGTTCCAGAGGCAGCAGTCCATAGGGCTCCTGTACCATGGGCTCTACGGCGGTATAGTATTCTGTTCCAGAGGCAGCAGTCCATAGGGCTCCTGTACCATGGGCTCTACGGCGGTATAGTATTCTGTTCCAGAGGCAGCAGTCCATAGGGCTCCTGTACTATGGGCTCTACGGCGGTATAGTATTCTATTCCAGAGGCAGCAGTCCATAGGGCTCCTGTACCATGGGCTCTACGGCGGTATAGTATTCTGTTCCAGAGGCAGCAGTCCATAGGGCTCCTGTACTATGGGCTCTACGGCGGTATAGTATTCTGTTCCAGAGGCAGCAGTCCATAGGGCTCCTGTACCATGGGCTCTACGGCGGTATAGTATTCTGTTCCAGAGGCAGCAGTCCATAGGGCTCCTGTACCATGGGCTCTACGGCGGTATAGTATTCTGTTCCAGAGGCAGCAGTCCATAGGGCTCCTGTACCATGGGCTCTACGGCGGTATAGTATTCTGTTCCAGAGGCAGCAGTCCATAGGGCTCCTGTACCATGGGCTCTACGGCGGTATAGTATTCTGTTCCAGAGGCAGCAGTCCATAGGGCTCCTGTACCATGGGCTCTACGGCGGTATAGTATTCTGTTCCAGAGGCAGCAGTCCATAGGGCTCCTGTACCATGGGCTCTACGGCGGTATAGTATTCTGTTCCAGAGGCAGCAGTCCATAGGGCTCCTGTACTATGGGCTCTACGGCGGTATAGTATTCTGTTCCAGAGGCAGCAGTCCATAGGGCTCCTGTACCATGGGCTCTACGGCGGTATAGTATTCTGTTCCAGAGGCAGCAGTCCATAGGGCTCCTGTACCATGGGCTCTACGGCGGTACAGTATTCTGTTCCAGAGGAAGCAGTCCATAGGGCTCCTGTACCATGGGCTCTACGGCGGTATAGTATTCTGTTCCAGAGGCAGCAGTCCATAGGGCTCCTGTACCATGGGCTCTACGGCGGTATAGTATTCTGTTCCAGAGGCAGCAGTCCATAGGGCTCCTGTACCATGGGCTCTACGGCGGTATAGTATTCTGTTCCAGAGGCAGCAGTCCATAGGGCTCCTGTACCATGGGCTCTACGGCGGTATAGTATTCTGTTCCAGAGGCAGCAGTCCATAGGGCTCCTGTACCATGGGCTCTACGGCGGTATAGTATTCTGTTCCAGAGGCAGCAGTCCATAGGGCTCCTGTACCATGGGCTCTACGGCGGTATAGTATTCTGTTCCAGAGGCAGCAGTTCATAGGGCTCCTGTACTATGGGCTCTACGGCGGTATAGTATTCTGTTCCAGAGGCAGCAGTCCATAGGGCTCCTGTACCATGGGCTCTACGGCGGTATAGTATTCTGTTCCAGAGGCAGCAGTCCATAGGGCTCCTGTACTATGGGCTCTACGGCGGTATAGTATTCTGTTCCAGAGGCAGCAGTCCATAGGGCTCCTGTACCATGGGCTCTACGGCGGTATAGTATTCTGTTCCAGAGGCAGCAGTTCATAGGGCTCCTGTACTATGGGCTCTATGGCGGTATAGTATTCTGTTCCAGAGGCAGCAGTCCATAGGGCTCCTGTACCATGGGCTCTACGGCGGTATAGTATTCTGTTCCAGAGGCAGCAGTCCATAGGGCTCCTGTACTATGGGCTCTACGGCGGTATAGTATTCTGTTCCAGAGGCAGCAGTCCATAGGGCTCCTGTACCATGGGCTCTACGGCGGTATAGTATTCTGTTCCAGAGGCAGCAGTCCATAGGGCTCCTGTACCATGGGCTCTACGGCGGTATAGTATTCTGTTCCAGAGGCAGCAGTCCATAGGGCTCCTGTACTATGGGCTCTACGGCGGTATAGTATTCTGTTCCAGAGGCAGCAGTCCTTAGGGCTCCTGTACTATGGGCTCTACGGCGGTATAGTATTCTGTTCGAGAGGCAGCAGCCCATAGGGCTCCTGTACCATGGGCTCTACGGCGGTATAGTATTCTGTTCCAGAGGCAGCAGTCCATAGGGCTCCTGTACCATGGGCTCTACGGCGGTATAGTATTCTGTTCCAGAGGCAGCAGTTCATGCAGTGTAACAAGAAAAGAAAAGGCGAGCCAGTAATCACACAACCAATCACTCTGACCGCCAGATTACCTCACCAGCCTTCGCTCTATGTTCTCTGTTCAATCACTCCAGTCATCACCTACATCTCAGAACTAGACTGAAGTAGACTGTTCGTCAGAAATACTGCTTCTCAGAACTAGACAGATGTCAATAGCTGGGAAGTGAACAGTTTAAGAGGGAGGGAAGGAGAAGTGTCAAGTCAAATCAATTTTTATTGGTCACATACACATGGTTAGCAGATGTTAATGTGAGTGACCAAATGCTTGTGCTTCTAGTTCCAACAGTGCAGTAATATCTAACAAATAATCTAACAATTCCCAACAACTACCTAATACACACAAATCTAACAAGTAATCTAACAATTCCCCAACAACTACCTAATACACACATCTAAAGGGGTGAATGTGTATAAATACTGTATATGGATGAGCGATGGCCGAGTGGTATGGGCAAGGTGCAGTAGATGGTATATAATACAGCACATACATGTTATATGAGTAATGTAAGATATGTAGACATTATTAAAGTGGCATTATTTAGAGTGGAATTAGTTTTTTGCATAGTCCGTGTGACTCTGGTAGTGAAGCTTGTCTTATAAAAAGACAAATGTTCTTCCTGATTAATGAGTGTGGACAGACAGACAGACAGACAGAATGTTATCTCCTCACTAACCAGTCACCTCCAGACTATGTATTAATCAGTCTGACTGACTAATCAGCTGACAGACAGACAGGCAGACAGACAGACAGGCAGACAGACAGACAGACAGACAGACAGACAGACAGACAGACAGACAGACAGACAGACAGACAGACAGACAGACAGACAGACAGACAGACAGACAGACAGACAGACAGACAGACAGACAGACAGACAGACAGGCAGATCCAGCCTGGTCCCTTATCACCTTACCTGATTACCGGCTGATGCTTATTCTCTCTGCTTCCCCAGACCTGTGTGTGTGTGTGTGTGTGTGTGTGTGTGTGTGTGTGTGTGTGTGTGTGTGTGTGTGTGTGTGTGTGTGTGTGTGTGTGTGTGTGTATGTGTGTGTGTAGGTGTGTGTGATGTGTCCCTTTCCTGCAGATCTAATTGTGATAATAGTCTGTAATTAGTTTTAAAGACAGGCAGGAGACGAGCTAGCGGTGAGCTGCTCATAGCTGGTTTGATTTCATCTTCACAGATGCTTCTCATTCAGTCCAATAAGAGTGAAACCCCTCCAGCAGTCACAGAGCCAGACACCCTGAGTTCTGTTCAATGGGAAAGAGATAGAGATGGATGTGGAGGCTCCTAGCTGCTAGCCTGGCTATCAATCCATATCACTCCGGCCATACGCCACGCCCACTAATGTTTTTTCTCCACGATGAGTCGGGATTTGCTTCGGCCCCAACGACTTCACAAATGCGAACACATTTAAACCGTTCTGATTGGTCCCAGAAACCAATGGGTTGGGCCAGAACTGGCCTACACAAATCATGAATCGGGTCATTTTGATGTCAGCACAAATGACTTCTAGGATAGCAGGTTCAGACTGATTTATGGAGCGATCGATAGAGCAGTGGAATTAAATTCAGGATGAGTCGGCAGGCAACCTGCTGTTGGAAGGGAACAGAGATTTGTTGGACATTTTTGGTGAGTGTCACATTGCAAATGTAACGAGAGATACTGCCTTCCCAGGGTACTAACCCAAAGCAGTGTCATAACTGCTAGCCCACTAAAAACATGGCTCTGTATGGAGATCAGAGAGAGGAAAGAGGAAATACCAAACCTAGAAAGACCAGACAGGAGACCAGACAGGGGACCAGACCAACCAGACAGGAGACCAGACAGGAGACCAGATAGGAGACCAGACCGACCAGACAGGAAATCAGACAAGAGATCAGAAAGGAGACCAGACAGGAGACCAGACAGGAGACCAGACCGACCAGACAGGTGACCAGACAGGAGACCAGACCAACCAGACAGGAGACCAGACAGAAGACCAGACCAACCAGACAGGAGACCAGACAAGAGACCAGACAGGAGACCAGACCAACCAGACAGGAGACCAGACAAAAGACCAGACAGGAGACCCGACCAACCAGACAGGAGACCAGACAGGAGACCAGATAGGAGACCAGACCGACCAGACAGGAGACCAGACCAACCAAACAGGAGACCAGACAAGAGACCAGACAGGAGACCAGACCAACCAGACAGGAGACCAGACAGGAGACCAGATAGGAGACCAGACTAACCAGACAGAAGACTAGACAGGAGACCGACCGACCAGACAGGAGACCAGACAGGAGACCAGACCAACCAGACAGGAGACCAGACAAGAGACCAGACAGGAGACCAGACCAACCAGACAGGAGACCAGACAGGAGACCAGATAGGAGACCAGACCGACCAGACAGAAAATCAGACAGGAGATCAGAAAGGAGACCAGACCGACCAGACAGAAGACCAGACAGGAGACCGACCGACCAGACAGGAGACGAGACAGGAGATCTGACCAACCAGACAAGAGACCAGACAGGAAACCAGACCAACCAGACAGGAGACCAGACAAGAGACCAGACAGGAGACCAGACATGACACCAGACAGGAGACCAGACAGGAGACCAGAAAGGAGACCAGAAAGGAGACCAGACAGGAGACCAGACTGACAAGCCCAGAGAGACTAACCTGTTCTCCATTTCAATACTCTGTAATCTGTCTGTCAGGCTGGTCAGTAGAAATAGAACGTCGATATGCCTTCCTCGGCACTCACAAAAAAAAAAAAAAAACAAGGCACGAACTAATGATGCTCGGAGCCAAAGCATGCTGCTTAAACCACTGCGCTACAACAGTTCACAATGCTCTAGGAATTCTGATGGTAATAGTGAGTTGTTTTTAATTATTTTGTTTTAAGCCTTCCTCAAGCCATAGCTCTAACCTTAACCACCTAAAATGAATGCATGAACTGTTAACCTTTGAGTTGTTTCTGTTTAACCCTTTAACCACGCAGAATTAACCCTGTAACCATGCGGAATTAACCCTGTAACCATGCGGAATTAATCCTGTAACCATGCGGAATTAACCATGTAACCATGTGGAATTAATGCATAAAAAATAGACGTACGCCGAATTTCGAAGGGAAACTATGAGATCTTTTTGGTCTGTGTACTAGAGAGAGATAAGGGGAGAGAGAGAAGGAAATGGAGAGGGAGGTAGACAGAGAGACAGAGGCAAAGAGAGAGAGAGGGAGATAGAGAGAGACAGAGGCAGAGAGAGAGAGGGAGGTAGAGAGGGGGAGGCAGAGAGAGAGAAAGGAGGAAGAGAGAGGGAGGTAGAGAGAGAGAGAGGGAGGTAGAGAGAGAGATATAGGGGAAGAGAGGGAGGAAGAGAGAGAGAAAGAAAGAGGAAGAGAGAGAGAGGGAAGAAGAGAAAGAGAGGGAGGGAGATAGAGAGAGACAGAGGCAGAGATAGAGGGAGGTAGAGAGAGAGAGGGAGGGAGATAGAGAGGCGGCGGCTCCTTCCATTAATTTAAAGTGGAGTTGGAAGGAAGGTAATTTATAAGCTCTGCAGAGCAGCCTGCTGTCGGCACACAAGCACACACACAAAGGCAGAGAGGCAGAGAGGCATGCAGACAGGAAAAGAGAAAGTGCTGCAAGAGGAGAGAGTTTTTGGCTGTCGTCTATATTCTACTGTCTTCCCTGTCCCTCCCTCCCTTACTCCCTCTCCTTCTCTTCCTCCCTTTCCCTCCCTTCCTCACTCACTCACTCTCCCTCCCTCCCTCACTCTCCTCCTCCTTATCCCTCCCTTCCCCCTCTCCCTCCATTCCTCCCTATTCCTCCCTATCCCTCCCTATCTCTCTCTTCCTCTCTCTCCCTTCCTTCCTCCCTCTCCCTTCTTCCCTCCCTTCTTCCCTCCCTACCTCCCTCCCTCCCTCCCTCTCACTCCCTTCCTCCCTACCCCTCCCCTCCTCCCTATCTCTCCCTTCCTCCCAATCCCTCCCTCCCTCCCAATCACTCCCTCCCAATCACTCCCTCTCCCTCCCTCCCTCCCTCCCTCCCTCCCTCCCTCCCTCCCTCCCTCCCTCCCTCCCTCCCTCCCTCCCTCCCTCCCTCCCTCCCTCCCTCCCTCAATCCCTTCCTTCCTTCCTTCCTTCCTTCCTTCCTCCCTCTCACTCCCTTCCTCCCTACCCCTCCCTTCCTCCCTCTCCCTTTACCTCCCTTCCTCCCTCTCACTCTACCTCCCTTCCTCCCTCTCACTCTCTTCCTCCCTGTCTCTCCCTTCCTCCCTCTCTCTCCCTTCCTCCCTCTCCCTCCCTTTACCTCCCTCCCTCCCCTTTTACCCTTCCCCTGAGGGCTACCAGCTTAGCATTATGCCAGTGTCCAACCATACCAGGCTCACCTAAGCACTGTAATCTAGATCTGTTTATCTGACCAGATGAAGCCAGTCATTAGGGAACTCTGCCACTCACATGTCTCATCTAGGACAGAGCTACAGTCTAGAATCACAGACAAAGTTCACCAGTAAATAACAATCAAATGGATATAAACTTGAACTGATTTGAACTGAGTGTCCCTTCCACATACTGTAACTCTGTTACTAATACTAGAGAGAGTGGGTGTTCACTCACTGTAACTCTGTTACTAATACTGGAGAGAGTGGGTGTTCACCCAATGTAACTCTGTTACTAATACTGGAGAGAGTGGGTGTTCACCCAATGTAACTCTGTTACTAATACTGGAGAGAGTGGGTGTTCACCTACATACAGCCTGTTGGTGTGATGAAAACAGCACGTAGAACCTCACTGCTTTCTCTCTCTAAGTATGTCTTTCTTGAGCAGAAACGTAATGAAATCTTAAATAAGTTAAACTGTTATCAAGTAAGCAACCTCTGAAATATTTATCTGCTGAATTAACTGTAAGGAGAGTTAGTAGAGAGCAGTGTTTGTGTGTAGTTACTTGTTTATGTGTGTGTGTGTGTGTGCGTGTGTGCGTGCACGCGTGCGTGCGTGTGTGTGTGTGTGTGCGTGCGTGCGTGCGTGTGTGTGTGTGTGTGTGTGTGTGTGTGTGTGTAGTTATTTATTCATGCTGTGGGCTAGACGCAGCTCAGTCACTGCATTATTTAGGCTGTGAGTATACACACTCAGTAGGGCGGCTCTTTAGAGGGGTCACTGACCACGCTTTGAAATAATGGCATTAGAAACGTTCTGCCTAGCTAGTGCAGAAAATGCAGAGTGTGTGTGTGTGTTTGGGTGGTGGTGGGGAGGAGAGTCAAATGATTTTCTCTACAGAGATGAACAAGGACATTTAACATACAGCCGTCCAGCCTACAGGAGAGGTGTGTGTGTGTGCGTGCGTGTATGTGTGCGTGCGTGTGTGCGTGCGTGCACTAGCTAGGCTAATGGTGCTGAAGGCGTGTTACGGCAATGCCAGGTATGACATGCAATTTGATGGTGTGGAGGTGTGGAGACCCGTCTTTTACGGAAATGAATATGGTTTCAATATTCACATCATATCTCTCACATTCATTCTCCTTCATTATCTTTCACATTGTCTCTCTCACCGTGGCCCTCCCTCTTTCCCTCCTTCCCTCCCTCTGCTAAGTGTCCGCAGATAGAATCAGATGTTATTTGTCTATTGAGGGACCAGGATAACGTTTAATAAAGGCCTGCTATAAGAACCATTAGGGCTGGGATGTAACCCTGGTGACAGGACTGTACAGGCAGGCCATTAAGGATCTATTGAGCTCCAGTTACACTGACCAGGCTATGTGATTAGATGATCTAGTAGTCTAATTGTTATTACACTGCAGCCACACATTCATTTCTCATTTATGAATACTAATTGACCCTAGCCTGCCCCTAACGCCTCCTCTCCCCTCATCTCCTTTCTTCTCCTCCTCTCTTCCCTCCTCTCTTACCCCTCCATCTCTTCCTCAGTCAGCATGTTCTCTCCAGTAGCCAGTAGCGTTAGTTTAATTGTGCCAGTGTTTCCCCTGCAGAGACGTTTATTGTTCCTGATTGATTTCTGACCACAGGATATTGATCAGCTGGAGGCAACTCCAAAGCCCCGCCCACTTCTAATGGGAGACCCTCTGTGTGTGACAGGAGACAAATAATCAACACAAACAACCCCCATCCGATCATACATGCACGTCCCTCAGCCAGCTGCTCCACCAAGGCCAATGCTCTCTGGCTACCATATTGACGTCTCTCTAAGGTGTGATTGGTCAAAAGAATGCCATGGAGTTTTTGAAAGTCTCTGAAAAAGTGTTCTACCGAAAAAATGTGGTTACTAGCTGCCTTTTTAATTTGGATCCCGCGATGCTGTTAGCCTCAGTTGCTGGGAGCGCTGCAGTATATCTGCCCAGGGATCCTGCCAACCAAAAGTTTGAAGGGCCTAGCTGCTAACTAGCTATCAAGTTAGCAAGATTTCCTTGAGAGCTGGATCACTGCCCTTGTGGCTGGGACTGTGGATTATTGTTTGTTGCTGTTTAAATCTGCCCTGCGACCTGCCCTGTCTAGAACTGCGTGGATTACCAGCATTAGCCTATGTTGCTACCATGGCATCCAAAGCTTAAGGTAGAAGTAATAGAGAGGGCAGTGTTTCTCTATCACAGGTGAAGGATCTTTTAAATGAACGAGAGTCCTAAGAGCTTTGTCCAAATATTACGAGACTCAAACCAACAAAAGAATGAACGATCTGACCAGAGAGGTCCTTAAGAACAGTTTGCAGTTCTCCCAGGGAGAGTTGGATGTCCTGAAAGAGACTTGCAGCAAGACGACAACAAACTGGAAGTCCTCTGGAGATGACATCAGCACCGTCTGTCAATCATTATTAACACATTTAGATTGGTAAGTTAGTGGAGCAACCAGCTATCTAAACTTGTAGTAGGCCCAATCAATGTCAAATAACCGACCAGGGGGCCCCCATTGATTTTGTTAGTCACTCTCACTCAGATATCATATTAAAAACTGCAAATCTTCTTTCCACCCTATGGCAAAATTAAATCAGTTCTAAAATTGCTCAAAATTCTCTCCCCCTTATGAAAAACTGTGTAGAAATGTGCTTTAAAACAGCAACATTTTCTCGGCACCCCACGGCAAAAGGTGTAGTATTGCACTTTTTCTTTTTTTAACCTCTTTTTATCTTAACATCATGTCTATCCCTGCCCCCCACCTTGGGGGGAGGGGGGTATGGGTGTGGGTACGCAGCCCCTCATGATGAGTTAAGATTTTTTGTGGCCCCACCCCCATCAAAGTTGTCCATTCCTGATCTAGAGGGACAATCCAGGCAGGATAACATTGTTGTGGATGACATACCAGAGTCTACACATGAGAACTGAGCCGAAGAGAAAGTGCGAAAAATGATCACTGAAAAGCTGCAGATGGATCGTATGAAGATTGAGGTGGAGCGTACCCACAGGTCTGAAAAACATGCAACCAGTGGCCGATAGTGGTCAAGTTCCTGAGGTTTAAGGAAGATCTGGCTGTTCTGGAGGGAGCCAAGACCTTGGGAGGAACCAACATCTGAAACTGGGCGCCAGAGGTGGAAAGAACTTATCCCAGCTATGAAAGCTGCCAGAGAGCATGGGAACATTGCTGACATCTCCTACGAGAGGCTCATTGTCCACCCTCCCTCCCAAAAGCCTGGGAGGAATGGGAGAGCTGCAGGGTCAGTAGCTTCAACCCAACATCACACACATACACACACATATACCGAAGGTACAGTCTTAAGTTTACATACACTTAGGTTGGAGTCAATAACACTC
The DNA here is from genome assembly GCF_057628025.1 of Oncorhynchus mykiss. Classification (NCBI taxonomy): domain Eukaryota; kingdom Metazoa; phylum Chordata; class Actinopteri; order Salmoniformes; family Salmonidae; genus Oncorhynchus; species Oncorhynchus mykiss. The sequence continues at coordinate 28,463,084 of NC_143025.1, read as the reverse complement.
GTTTTTCAACCACTCCACAAATTTCTTGTTAACAAACTGTAGTTTTAGAAAGTTGGTTAGGACATCTACTTTGTGCATGACACAAGTCATTTCCAACTATTGTTTACAGACAGATTATTTCACTTATAATTCACTGTAACACAATTCCAGTGGGTCAGAAGTTCACATGCACTAAGTTGACTGTGCCTTTAAACAGCTTGGAAAATTGCAGAAAATGATGTCATGGCTTTATAAGCTTCTGATAGGCTAATTGACATCATTTCTGTCAATTGGAGGTGTAACTCAGTGCCTCTTTGCTTGCCATCATGGGAAAATCAAAAGAAATTAGCCGAGGCGTCAGAAAAAAAGATTGTAGACCTCCACAAGTCTGGTTCATCCTTGGGAGCAATTTCCAAACGCCTGAAGGTACCAAGTTCATCTGTACAAACAATAGTACGCATGTATAAACACCATGGGACCACGCAGCCGTCATACCGCTCAGGAAGAAGACACGTTCTGTCTACTAGAGTCAATGTACTTTGGTGTGAAAAGTACAAATCAATCCCAGAACAACAGCAAAGGACCATGTGAAGATGCTGGAGGAAACAGGTACAAAAGTATCTATATCCACAGTAAAACAAGTCCTATATCGACATAACCTGAAAGGCTGCTCAGCAAGGAAGAAGCCACTGCTCCAAAACCACCATAAAAAAGCCAGACTACAGTTTGCAACTGTACATGGGGCCAAAGATCATACTTTTTGAAGAAATGTCCTCTGGTGTGATGAAACAAAAATAGAACTGTTTGGCCATAATGACCATCGTTATGTTTGGAGGAAAATGGGGGAGGCTTGCAAGCCGAAGAACACCATCTCAACCGTGAAGCACGGGGGTGGCAGCATCATGTTGTGGGGGTGCTTTGCCACAGGAGGGGCTGGTGCACTTCACAAAGTAGATGACATCATGAGGAAGAAAAATGATGTAGAATATATTGAAGCAACATCTCAAGACATCAGTCAGGAAGTTAAAGCTTGGTTGCAAATGGGTCTTCCAAATGGACAATGACCCCAAAGCATACTTCCAAAGATGTGGCAAAATGGCTTAAGGACAACAAAGTCAAGGTATTGGAGTGGCCATCACAAAGCCCTGACCTCAACCCTATAGAAAATGTGTGGGCAGAACTGAAAAAGCGTGTGCGAGCAAGGAGGCCTACAAACCTGACTTAGTTACACCAGCTCTGTCAGGAGGAATGGGCCAAAATTCACCCAACTTATTGTGGGAAGCTTGTGGAAGGCTACCTGAAACATTTGACCTAAGATAAACAATTTAAAGGCAATGCTACCAAATACTAATTGAGTGTATGTAAACGTCTCACCCACTGGGAATGTGATGAAAGAAATAAAAGCTGAAAAAAATCATTCTCTCTACTATTGTTCTGACATTTCACATTCTAAATATAAAGTGGTAATCCTAACTGACCTAAGACAGGGAATATTTATTAAGATTAAATGTCAGGAATTGTGAAAAACTGAGTTTAAATGTATTTGGTTAAAGTGTATGTAAACTTCCGACTTCAACTGTATTTATTTTTTCTCCACATTATGTCTATCTCTGATGAGCTACCAAGGAAAGGGCTAAGAATATCCCATATTAATATATGAAGCCTTAGAAATAAGGTTCATGAAATCAATAACCTGTTAACATCGGATAACATTCATATATATATATATATATAATATAATATATATTTATTAATATATTTGTAATCTCTAAAACTCACTTAGATGATGATGATTGGTTAAAATAAAATGGATAATACTTCTTAAAGTTGTATTGTTAGATTTCAGTGCAACCTTTGGTGTTGTTGATCATAAATTGATATTGAAAAAAATAACTATGGCTTACTATACCTATACCACCCTTCATCCCACTGCTGACTTACCTCTGAAGCTAAGTAGGGTTGGTCCTGGATGGGAGACCAGATGCTGCTGGAAGTGGTGATGGAGGGCCAATGGGGGCACTCTTCCCTCTGGTCTAAGTAGATCCCAATTCCCCAGGGCAGTGAATGGGACATTGGGGGGCCATCTTTTGTATCGGACATTAACCAGGTGTCCTGACTCTCTGTGGTCATTACAAATCCCATGACACTTACATTAAGAATAAGGGTGTTCACCCCGTGGGCATGGCTAAATTCCCAACCTGGCCCTATTCCATCATGGCCACCTAGTCATCCCCTTCATTCCTAATTGGCATATATCATTCCTCACCTCTCCATCTGATAGCTGATGTGTGGTGAACGTTCTGGCACAGAAACAGTCACCGTGCATCAGCCAGGTAGGTGCTACACATTGGTGGTGGATGAGGTGAGTTTCCCGCTACTATGTAAAGCCTTTTGAGTACCTCAGTTGGTTGAAAAGCCCTATATAAAGTCAATCAATTATTATTATTTACATCACCCGCCATCACATTTTTGGAGAGTTATTTATCGGAGAGTGTTCTTCGTTGGAAGCTTCTCTAACATCAGATATGTACAGTGCGGCGTCCCTCAGGGCAGTTGCCTTGGGCCGTTAGTCTTATCTATTTTCACAAATTACTGGTCTCACAAGAAGCTAGAATGACTATCTATGCGGATGATTCCACACTCTACATGTCAGCACCCAAAGCCAGTGAGCTTTGGATTCTAAATAAGGAGCTACAGTCGGTATCAGAATGGGTGATTAATAATAAACTGGTCTTTAATACATCTAAAACTAAAAGCATTGAATTTGGTTTTAAGCATTTTCTAAGACCTAAAACTCAACTGGAGTTGTACGTAAAGGGTGTGACCATTGAGCAAGATGAGGAAGCTAAACTACAAGGTATAACATTGGTCAGTTATCAGTTATCATGGTCAAGTCATATTGCTAAAGTTGTTGTGAAGATGGCGAGGGGTATGTCTGTTATAACAAGATGTTCTGCGTTTTTTTATACAAAAATCAACTGTACTAGTTGTTCAGGCTCTGGTTTTGACCCATCTTGATTACTGTCCAGTAATATGGTCAAGTGCAGCACAGAAAGACCTAGAAAAGCAGCAGCTGGCTTAAAACAGAGTAGCACACCTTGCCCT